>NC_048298.1:46015060-46190060 GCF_013100865.1 Trachemys scripta elegans
GCTTTACAATCTACAGGCTACAGTGCCACAGTAACTGTATATCAGTCAAATAAATGGGGTCTGCCTATAGGGAGAAGTGGGCTGAAGGAGGAAAAAAGAAACTGTCTTAGGGTATGTCTATGCTGCAATGTAAGCCCAGGGTTAGTGGAACTTGAGTCAACCAACCCTGGGTTTGAGAGTTTACATTGATTGCTGAGCCCTGGTTGAGAATTTTTGACACTGATCCCCAACCCGGTGTGCCAGTGTCCACATTGCATACACAGGCCTGCATCCAACCTACCATATCCCAGACTTCCTAGTGCCCTGCAGAAATGTGGCTGCCATAGGTGCCAACTCCATTGGTGCTCCAGGGCTGGAGCACCCATGGAAAAAAATTAGTGGGTGCTTAGCACCCACCGGCAGCCAAGCTCCTGCCTCCTCCCAGCACCTCCTGCCCGCCAACGGCCTTGCTGATCAACTCCTCCTCCTCTCGCCCAGCGCCTCCTGAATGCTGCAGAACAGCTCTTGAGCGGTTTGCAGGACGTGCTGGGAGCGAGGGGGAGGAATGGGGATGGAGTGAGCCTGGAGAAGGAGGCAGGGAAGAGGCGGGGCAGGGTTTGGAAGAAGGAATAGAGTTGGGGCAGGGCTGGGGCAGAGGGTAGGGGGTTGAGCACCCCCTGGGCAGAGAGGAAGTCAGCACCTATGGTGGCCACTCTAGATTTTTAAGATGACAAGAAAATTAGACAAAAATTAAAATGAATTTCACTTTCATTTTCTCAATGAGTTTGTTTTGCGCAGGAGAATGCAACTTTGTCATTGCCTGACTTTTGAGCACGTCACTTTTTATCACTCTTAATTTAGGTTTGTGTGTGGAATTTACTAGGTTTTTAAAAAACAACAACAACAAAATTAAGACAGATTCCATGATATGCAGTTATTTGCTAGAAAACAGAAGATCCCTCTGCCCTGTATAATAAGGGTATGTCTACACTACAAAATTAGGTCAATTTTATAGAAGTCAATTTTTAGAAATCAATTTTATATAGTCGATTGCGTATGTCCACACTAAGCGCATTAAGTCGGCGGAGTGTGTCCTCACTACTGTGGCTAGCATTGACTTACGGAGCAGTGCACTGTGGGTAGCTATCCCACAGTTCCCGCAGTCTCCACCGCCCATTGGAATTCTGGGTTGAGCTCCCAATGCCTGATGGGGCAAAAACATTGTTGCAGGTGGTTTTGGGTACATGTTGTCAGTTGCCCCTTCCTCCGTGAAAGCTACAGCAGACAATTGTTTTGCGCCAGACACCAGGGCGATTAGAAGAGCACAGCTAGGTGCGCTGCGCATCAGAGAGGCTTTGAAAACCAGTTTCATGACTAGCCAGGCTTTGGTGTGACAATTGTGTGTGTTTCTCCTTGATGCAAATCCGCCCCCTTTGTTAATTTTAATTCCCTGTAAGCCAACCACTCTCCCCCCTTCGAAATAAAATATTATTGTTTTGAAACCATGCATTCATTCTTTATTAATTAAAATGAAAATGAGAGAAGGGACAAGGTAGCCCGAGTGGGGTGGGGGAGGAGGGAAGGACAAGGCCACATTGATTTTTAGTGTGGCTACAATAAGCAAACTGTTTGAATGACAGCCTTCTGTTGCTTGGGCAATCCTTTGGAGTGGAGTGGCTGGATGCCCGGAGCCTCCCTTGCATTCTTGGGCTAGGCAGTTATACAGTAGATGCAGGCAGGGGTCTGTGTTCTTGTTGGCTTTCCTGCAGCTCCAACAGACGCTTCATCATGTCTGTTTGCTCCCCAAACAGACGCTTCATCATGTCCGTTTGCTCCCCCATTAGCCTCAGCATCGCATCCTGCCTCCGCTTTTAGCGCTCACTTAATTCTTTCCTGGCCTCTGCCACTGAATGCCTCCATGTATTAAGCTATGCCCTATCAGTGCAGGAGGACTGCATGAGCTCAGAAAACATGTCATCGTGAGTGCGTTTTTTCGCCTTCAAATCTGCAATAACCTCAGGAATGGAGATGATAGGGGGAGCATAGAAACATTCTACACTCTACGATTCTGGGGTCTACGATTCTGCATGGTCACCTGTGCTGCTGAGTTCGCCAAGCTGACCAAACAGGAAATTAAATTCAAAAGTTCCTGGGGCTTTTCCTGTGTTCCTGGCTAGTGCATCAGAGTTCAAAGTGCTGTCCAGAGCGGTCACAATGGAGCACTCTGGGATAGCTCCTGGAGGCTAATACCATCGATTTTCGTCTGCACTATCCCAAATTCGACCCAGCAAAGTCGATTTTAGCGCTACTCCCCTTGCCGGCGAGGAGTACAGAAGTTGATTTTAAGAGCCCTTTAAGTCGACGGAATGGGGTTGGTTGTGTGAACGCATTTTTAAATCAACCTAATGCGGCTAAATTCGACCTAACCACGTAGGGTAGACCAGGCCTAACATATGTATACTCAGTCAGGGAAGGGTTCTATTCCTTCGTTATGCACCTTCAAATATTCCATAGGAGGAGGTAGTACACTTTCTCAGACCACTGTATGCACTCTACATACTGTGTGTAGTGAAGCAGAGTTTCTTCTCACTCCTGCCTCCCTCCCTATACACCTTCACACATTGATTGAAAGAAGGTAGAACCCGGTGGAGGCCTGCTACCTTCCGCATGCAGCATCATTTAGAAAAAGGCTGTTTTCCTTTGGACCCCTTCACTCTCCCACAGACCCCTCTATATCACAAACACATGTAGAAATCTGGTGAAATACTGAGAGATCACTTATTCATCGGAAGTTTCCATTCCACTGATCTATGCGCACATGTGCGGTGCCAGTGGAACATTGGCACATCTTTAGGTTATTGTAAAACAAATATAGTTGACATGCATGAAGTACATTTTTAACCCTTCATAAACTCAGCTAAATCTCAGAACTGAATCTTCTCAGAGCACTAAAAGGCACATAGGCATATTTCTGAACTTATAGCATCAGTCCCTGACAGTGAGGCACTAGATCTTTTTTAAAAATCCTCTTTTCAATGGCAACAGGAATTCTCTCACTCTTTGCTTGCAAAAACTGCAGAACTTTTTATTCAAATTCACACCTGTTCTGATAGCAAATTTCATCTAGAAAGATAAAAGCATGAAGAGTTAAAACATCTGAAAATGAATGTGTTTGGGCAGCTTTAATGATAGGTGTTAGCACACATTCTGCCGATAATTAAATAATACCCAACACTTCATCTTTAAAGCATTTTACAAATGTCAATTAATTCCAGAAGATTCCATTAAGTGTTGTCATCCCTATTTTTAAAATGGGGACACTAAGGAAGAAAGGTTTTCTAAGGTGGGTAGTGGTGAAAGGGGTTAATGACAGAGCCAAAGAGTATCTGGTTCCCCCCGTCCTCACACTGCTAGTTCTTTAAGTGACCAATTAGCCTGTTATGCCAACATAAGCACATCTGATATGCCTCAAAGTTTAATGCTGTAGTCGCTTGCAATAAGTATGTCTAAGTTTAAAAAAAAAAAAATCCTATCCTCTAATGCCTCATGCACTACCACTGAACTTACTTTTTGGTTGATGACCAAACTTAGGGCTTGTCTACACTACAGGGGAAATTCAATCAAAGCTACGCAATTTGAGTTACATGAATAGCATAACTCAAATCGATGTAGCTTAGATCTACTTACCGCGGGGTCCACACTACGCGATGTCAATGGGAGATGCTCTCCTGTTGACTCCCCCTACACTTCTCGATCAGTTGGAGTATAGGGGTCGACAGGACAGTGATCTGCGGTTGATTTAGTGGGTCTTCACTAGGTCTGCTAAATCGACCACCGATGCATTGATCGCCGCTCATTGATCCCCCAGTAAGTGTAGACAAGCCCTTAGTAAAAGCCTTATTAAGCTATACGCTACAGCGATGGTTCCCAAACTTTTGCAGTGGCTCATCAACTGCATTTTGTCTTTTTTTTGCAATGCACCATTATATATATACTGTATACCTTCTCCTCTACCACCACTGCCACCTCCTCTTCACCCTGCTAAGGGGGCACCAACAACCTTGAGCAGCACGCTCTGCCCCAGCACCACAACCCTAATCCTGGCCCAGAAGGAAGGCCTGGGGTGTGTGTGGATGTTAAAGAGAGAGCTTACCCCACACTCACCCTGCAGAGGCAACTTCTAGCTCTCAGAACTGGGCCTAGCTCCCCGCTCCACGAATTGCCACCTGGACATGACAAAGGGGAGGCCAGGCCAAATGTGAGCAAGGGGCATTACAACCTAGCACACAGGGTCACAGTGCCACTCAGGTTTGGCCTGGCTGCCCCTCCATCACCCCATGCACAGGTCACAACTGCTGGACCAGGAAGCCAGGCCTAGCCCTGCAGGACTGTGGGTTGAGTGTGGGGTGGGCTTGTTCTCCAACCCCAACCCCTCTCAGGGGCCTGCCCTCTACACTGGGCTGTCAACCCATCTAGAATCTGGTCAGGACCCTCTGTTTGGGAAACACTGCTCTATAAGGATTTTTTCCTCCCCTCTCCACTATAAGCAGAATCCAGTTAAAAAAGTAATTCCACCAACACACTCACAATGCGATTACTATAGAAACCCTCCTTGCTGAGTGGTAATAAATCACCAGCTGTTTAGGATACCAGTTTTGGAAAGGTTTGCACGTGGCGTGACCCTGTACCACTCTGGAACACAGTGTACATTCCAAGTTTGTTCAAGTGCACATTTTATAATTGTGCATGAAGGCAAGTTTAAACTGCTTACATTAATAGCAGAACTGAGCTTAGGGCAGTAAATTCTACAACTATCAGAACAAAATAAGCTTTCCTTCTTTCTCCTTCCCCAGACTCCACCCGGTTCCTCAAAATTGCTGGCCTATTTACAGATGCTTAAGAGAACCTCTGTGTTGTTAGAATGTTTACACCACGGAGCATTTCAAATGCAGTCCGAGCTACACAATCAAGGCCCACCCCAAAGACAAGAGTTGTACTGTATTATTGAAGAATGTACTGGTTCTACGCTCTACTACCATACAAGGAAGCTCTGCATTCCTGCTGGTAACCTTTTATTACCTCTTAAGTTTCCAGAGCACTGCCAAACTTGTTGAACTTCACGGAATGATTACAAGGCTTTATAAATATAAACCTCAGATTCTGTTTTGTGGTTATGTATGGGAATGCAAAAATGAAGGTAACAACATGTAAAAGAGGACTGGGGCCCTATTTAATAATAGTAATAATCCTTTGTACTTCTACAATTTTGTATATTTCTAGAAAGCTTTACTGGTTTTAGTGAATCAAGCCTCAAATCATTACAATGAGGTGATGTATTTATCATGCCCATTTTACACAGGGCTAAACTGAGGAACAGGAAATTAGCACAGGAAGTGAAGGGGGGCATGGGATTAGATGTCAGGAGTTCTGGTTTCCAGTCACACTGCTTAGTCTAGTGTTCTCAGCCTTTCCAGATTACTGTACCCCTTTCAGGAGTCTGATCTGTCTTGCATACCCCAAGTTTCACCTCACTTAAAAACTACTTGCTTACAAAATCAGACATAAAAATACAAAAGTGTCACCGCGCACTATTACTGAAAAACTGTTTGCTTTCTAATTTTGGCTGTATGAAATTTTAGTTTGTACTGACTTCGCTAGTGCTTTTTATGTAGCCTGTTGTAAAACTAGGCAAATATCTAGATGAGTTGATGTACCGCCTGGAAGACCTCTGCGTAGCCCCAAGGGTATGTGGACCCCTAGTTGAGAACCACTGGCTTACTCTACTAAAACCATGCTGCCACCTCATTCCTTAGCTCTTAAAAAAAGTACTCTACAGTAATGATCCAAAGGCTTCAGTTTCTAGTAATGCTACTGTAGTATTCTGGAAGATTGAGTTGGAATAGGCTAGGATTTTCATTTTGTTTTTAAATAAGGGATTTAAGATATGAATACCAGCATCCAGAACTAAGTTCCCTGTAAGGTGCATGCCTGTGTAGGAGGCCACCGAGGGACACACACTTAACTCCCCCACCCCTGGGCATGGTGAGGAGACACATCTCTCCCTCCCAGCCCCGGAGCTGCAGTGGTAGGGGGAGAGATGCCTCTCCCCCAGCCCTAGTGCTGCTGTGGGGAGAGAGGGCCGGGGGGAGTCCTCTCTCCCCACAGCAGCCCCGGGACAGCCTGCACCCCAAACCCCTCATCCCCGGCCCCACCACAGAGCCTGCACCCCCAGCTGGAGCCTTTATCCCTCTGGATCCCAACCCTCTGCCCCAGCCCTGAGCCCCCTCCCACACTCTGAACCCCTTGGCCCCACTCCCGCCACACATCACCTCCATATTGGTGCACATAACAAAATTCATTCCACACCTGGATGGGAAAAATTAGAGGGAACATTGGCTAGAAAGTATTCCCCAAACTATTAGCAAACTAAAGCCATGGAACAGCTTTAGGTTTACAAAAGTCTTCTGAAAGCTAAATATAAAATAGAAAGCAAATTTTCTATTTGATCACTTTCCTGGAATGCAGGGAGATGCAGATTTCTTTCTTACACACAGTGTTGCTGGCTTTTTATTTTGGAAGGCTACTTAAATATTTTCTAAAGAACTGATTAACAGTTTATTGATTTCCTAGTTACTTGTCATTATGCCTGATTTTTGTCCCTCTGTTATGTTTTTTTAAAACTTGCTTTAAAATTTGTTCAAAACACTTCACTACATGCTTCATTTGGAACTTTAAAGAGGCGTGTTTTTATTTGTCTCTATATATACACTGGGTGAAATGCTGGCCCCATGGGAAACAATAGCTAAATCCCCATTGACAGCAGTGGAGCCAGAATTTCCCACAGTCTGACAAGAGATGATGGACCATATGCTTTTTATTTAGTTAGTTGGTTAAAACTGCAGTTTTTCATATCAACATTTTTGAGAAAAACAATTTTTGAAACTTTTTATTTTTAGTTGTCTTTTATTTTGAAGCAGGATTTTTTAAGAGCTTGTTTTTTTGAACAAAATCCTATTATGTGACTGACCAAAAGTTATACAGTAGTACAATTTAAAAAAAAAAAAAAGAGTGGAGAAGGGGTGAATTCAAAACCAATTTTTTAAATTTTGCTACTGCAGCTTTTGATTGGTCAGTTTAATCACAATAGGATTTATTTTAAAAATTAAAAAATAATCTTTCAAAAACTTGCCTTTTAAAAATATATTTTCTGCAAAAAATTGATAAAAGTTTTCAGAAACCTTTCCATAAACAGGAAATAATTTCCTCTTGAAAATTAGTGAAACAAAAATTATTTTGAAGTTTTTCATGATTCCCTCCTTCTCCCCATTTTTAACTGCATTTAACCATAACCATCTTTAAAGTGTTTGTCTTTATAAACTCCAATGATGTTAAGATAACAAATGTTGGAAAGTTATAGGCAAGATCTCATACATGTGAAGATGACCTAATTACAGTAGAGACTATCTCACAGCAAATAGCAGAGAGATGGAAGTGTGTACCATTATTATTATTATTATTTGTAGTGTTGTTGGAGTCAGGTTGGTCCCAGGATATGAGAGAGACAAGGTAGGTGAGGTAATATCTTTTATTGGCCCATCTTCTGTTCATGGAAGGTACAAGCTTTCAAGCTACACGGAGCTCTTCCTCCGTCTAGGGAAGGAAGCAAGAGCTTTGTGTAGCTCAAAAACTTGTACTTTTCATCAATAGAAATTAGACCAGTAAAATATACCTCACCTACCTCATCTCTTTCATTATTATTAGTCTGGGATCAGAGCTCCAGTGTGCTAGATATTTTACACATACCATACTAAAAAGACAAGAACTTGCATGGATTAATTATAGGGGAAATTAACCAATTTTGGGGGGGAGAGCAGTCAAACAGCCTATGAAATTTTGTGGTTTTAGGTAAGTCTGGCATTGCAGATTACTGGGAGGTACATAGCTAGCTAGAAGATGGATTAATGAAATTTGCATTGCATAAGTATTCACACAATGCTCACCAAAGGCTTGGTTCGGAGACACCCATAACTCCAACTAACATCAATGGGAGTTGTGGGTGCTCTGCACCCATCAGCAACAGATTTTAAATTTCCAGTCTTTTTCCAGCATGTACTGAGCACAGTGTGGGAAAGAGTCTCTGCGGGTGGCCCAAAGTCTAGGATAGGGTCATTGGTGGTAGGGTTATTGTCTTTTGCAGAATGCCTGGAAGTCACCAAATTCAGGCTGTTTCAGACCAAGGTATGAGCAAGTTTCAGAGTCAAGCAGCCCTTTCAAAAAACACTTTGCCTGTAGACCTTCTCTATAATGAGTGGGATCCAACTTGAGCACCTCTGCCTGTGGGTTGGAGGCTTACTTAAGGAAGAGAGAAAAATGTAATGAGCAAGAGGGGGCCCGTTTCCTTTTGGTAATATTTATCCAGATGATTAACAACAGAAATCAGGGCTTTGGAATTTCAAGTTTGTGAAGCCTTTTTGATAGCAAAAGATGCTGTTGTGTTATTTGCACCACCATTTAAAAAAAAAAAAAGTTTTCATTACCATTAACTTTTCATATTAGGTTATAAATAAGGGTATCAAAAAGGACATAAACCCAGAGTGAAAAATTAAAATTTAGAGCCAAACTCCTCAGATCACATAATAAACAATAATACCTAGCTCTGATATAGTACAATTCATCCATGCATCTCAAAGCTCTTTTCAAAGGAGGTAAGCATCATTATCTCCTTTTAAGGATGGGGAAACTGAGGCACAGGATGTTGAAGTGGTTTGCTCAAGATCAGTCTGAGTCCCAGCTTAGTGCTCTATCCCCTAGATAACACTGTCTCCCTTAAATCAATGCATTTTGTATTTCAATGCAGATATGGCTGAGTGGTCATCATCTTCAGTCAAATATACTGTTACGCAAGTGTGTTTACACATAATAGTGCCATTTAAACGCTGCTAATATAAAGTAGCCCCTGCTCACCTGGCAAGCAGCCCTGGATCCTGGAAGCCCTGGAGTTCTTGACTGAGGCAGTCTGCATGGTGGGCTGCCCTGGAGCAATGGACCCTGGAAGTTTGTATTTGCTGCGCAATTGTAGAACACCATGGAAATTTACAGTGCCATGGTCCATAATAATGTTCAAAGAAAAATTAAACTTGTTATTTCATCTAGCACAACTAGTGAGCATGATTTGTATTTTATCCTTATGTTTAATTTTATTTTGAGTGAAAAGTTAGTGTATTCATCAAGCTTCATTAGATGCTCACACACACGGAATACAAGGTAAACCACAACAAAGCCCAGCCTCAAGTCAAAACTGAACAATATCTGGCTTCATTCTTAGTAAATAAGTCCTCCTAATTGGTGGCACATGAACTTTATTCACTGTTACTCTAATTAAGTAGAGGCAGAATCACAAGGCCTAGAGGCATCAGTAGCTTTGCCTGTGCATTAAGGAGACTTGCAGAGGGGAAGTAAGAGAAATTCAAGCCAGTAAGAGAATAAGCAGATGCCAATTCAGTACTTAAGCACTGAAAAAAAAAAATCACTTAACCTAACCAGCTTACAAAGGAAGATGGCAGCACCAGTGCTCCTGAGCAAGGGCAAGAAAACATGAAATCTGAGCACTTTCTCCCATAGCGTACAGCTGGAACACAGTCATGCATATAGTACAAGTTAGTTACAAGAGCTAGCAATTTCTTCGCAGTATAGAGAAGTAAGTTGTCCATTCATGACCCACCATATACACAAAGGGTCCCAACTGTGCAACCCTTGTGCCATCAGTAAGCACCCATTCACATGAGTATTCCTGTTGAAGCCACTGGGGCTACTCATGTAATTACTTATGACTGTGGGGTAAGGATGGCAAAATCAAGGCCAGAGTGATGTGGCATTGTTAACCAGTAAACCGGATGGTTTCATTACTTAAAATAGTTATTTGATAGCATGCGGCTTAACCTAGCCTTGGATGTATTTTATTGGATTGCGATCTCAAACTCACTGCTCTGAGGGCCCCCCACTATCATCACAGTGGAGAACTCTGTATGGAGCCCTCATTGGTGCCACACCAGCATTACGCAGCTGGGGGAGTGTCAGCAGGGACATTCACATACAGGGAACTTGACAGAGCCCAAATCTTCTGTCTTCCAGGACAGATCCTAGGTTGCCTGAAAATGTATTCGAGAAAGGGAGAGGCCCACCCTTTCCCCACCAACCCAGCAGATGGCTCTCTACAGGTGACTCCTGCTACTGCCTTGTATTCTTATATAGGTTTTTGCACCATACTCATGGCTGTAGTCTGAGCGCCTTCATTACTACATTAAGCACTGTGACTACACACCTGTCATATGTTGTTTGTTCTCTCTCATCCTTTCCCCCCCAAGGGAGAAGCATGTGCAATGAAGTCTTATTTTGGCAGCAGTTTATTTGTTTATTTTTAAAATGCATTAGATAGATATACCTGGTGCTATGTGTTTATAACAGAGAAGGTAAGGTCAAAGAACTGCGTCTTGCATTTGGAGCAGAAAGTAGCAAGGTTTGTGATGGCCCTTAGGTTCTGGGGAAGTTCGTTCCAGTCTCAGACCATTCCCGAGAAGGTTCTAGCTCCTGCACAGATGAACTTGGCTTTTATGGTTGAGTTTCATTGTGGCGGAGGGGTGAAGTTGTTGACTGTCGTCTTCGTCCCAGAGCTTTAGACAGTGTTTTTGGTATCCTAGACCCAGGCCCTGGAGTGCCTTGAAGATAAGAACTAAGACCTCGAACTTGATTTGAAAAGTCTATCGGAAGCCAGTGCAAAGTGTGGTGGGCCATGTGTGATGGGCTCATGGTAGCCTGCGTTGCTGAGGGGATGAACTGCAATATTTTCTACTAGTTGAAGTTTCCTAAGTGTTGGAAGTTTCATGCCCAGGCATATCGAATTGCTGTAGTCCAACTGAGAGCCAACGAAGGCACAAACAACAAGGCCAGGTCTTTGTTCCTGGGGATGGGACGGGGGTTGGATCACAGTGCATGAGGGCATAGCTATAGTGAAGTGGAAGGGTCCCATGCAGGAGTGGAGCCTCAGCTTGGCTTAGTTCAGCCCTGAACACCACAAAAGGTATGCCTAGACAGCATAGCTCACGGGGCTCAGGCTGTGGGGCTCTTTCATTGCTGTGTAGACTTCTGAGCTCAAGCTGGAGCCCAAGCTCTAGGACCCTCCCACCCAGAAGGGATCTAAAGCCTGGGCTCCAGGCCGAGCCCAGAAGTCTTCACGGCCATGAAAACAGCCCTGCAGCCTGAGCCCGAGTCAGCTGGCACAGGCCAGCTGTAGGTTTTTCTTTGCTGTGTAGACACACCCAAACTGCTAACAGGTAGGTAGATCAACTTATGCTTTGGAAGCACCTGGGACCCAGACGGACATGGGCATCCCAGAAGTATGAAGCAGAGAGAAGAAGTAGGTTCATCAGAGAGCAGCATGCCTTTAGGCTATCTAGAGAAGAGAGCCAGGCTGGCATGCTTGAGAAAGCAATGAGCTCATTACTACAAAACACTGGGTTTCAGCTTGGCAAATTTAATTAATGACTGTCAGTCACTCAATGAGAAGATGAACGTGCATTGCCTCAATTTGGCAGTTTTGTCTAATACTCAGACACAGTGCCATCTATAAGCCTCAAGGTGTGAAACTGTATCATTTAATCATCACTACAACCAGCCCCTCTGGGATGTCTGAATGTTGCCATTACCTTGGGAACAGCAAAATCCCATGACAGTTGAAGGACAGAAAGTGAACATCTTGGCCAATTAAAGGATCATTTAGGGAGATCACATGCTATTACTAGAATGGAATTTGGTCAGACATCACGGCAGATCCACCCAACACTTGCAAAAAAGCAGCAGTTACATCTTTAGAAGCAATTGGACCTTGTTTTATTCTCATCCAACAGATGGTGCCTCCACCAGCATGACAGGTCTTTGGTTCAGTACTAATTCAAAGAGTTGTTCATGGGAATCACCCCACCACTTCCTATAGCACATGTGTTTTCCTTGGATGTCTCCCATCTAGCTACTGACACAGCCTGAACCTGCTTAGCTTGCAAGATCACAGTCCATGGTGGTACAAGTTCAGGGACATGCACTTTAGGTATGTCCTCTTGGGCTGTTAGGATGTCTCAAGCCCAAAGAGACGGTTGTACAATTTTCCATAATAAAGGGTCCAGGAAACCTATGTTTGTGTCCTGTTAGACCAGTGGTTCTCAAACTTTTGTACTGGTGACCCCTTTCACATAGCAAGTCTCTGAGTGCAATCCCCCTTATAAATTAAAAACACTTTTCTATATTAAAACACCATTATAAATGCTGGAGGCAAAGCAAGGTTTGGGGTGGACGCTGACAGCTCACGACCCACCATGTAATAACCTTGCAACCCCGAGGGATCCCAACCCCCCCAGTTTGAGAACCCCTATGCTAGACTGCAATACTAAATTGGTTATTGTTCATGTAGTTCCAACTGTGGTATTTTGCAGCACACTCATTGGCTCTCAAAGCACTTTACAAAGGCCTCAATGCTTTTGTGCAGTTCTAGCACATCATTCTCACTCAGCAGACAAGCTGAGAGAAATCATAGCCCTCAGGGCTCCCAGTCCTGTGCCTTAAGCACAAGACCTTTGATACAAAATTGGAACTAGTGGTATTTGAACAAAGTTGTATAAATTCATATCAAGATCATGATCAGTACATGGTTTGAACAGACCTTTCCCTTCTGTATTCTAAAGTGCATAAAAAGACAACAGGAACAAGTATTATCTTCAGAACAGTGCGAAGCTTAAAATCGTTACCCAAAGACTTTTTTTTTTGTCCTTGACATTAACTCCCCCTGCTGCAGTAAAGGCATAATACAGCAATTAAAAGAGTGGAATAGAAATTATGCAACTTAAGTTGAGCAAAGCTTTTTTATTTGTGAGCATTAAGGTACATACAGGACGTGTAATTTTTAAAGAGATGAATTTGAAAATTTGCATAGTTCTTTACAAGACCAACATCTCTTTCATTCATGTTTGGCACCTGTATTACACAGATTAAGACATTTCAGCATAGAATCTATTCTTAGAAAGTAAACAAATGTAAATTTTATCCCCTCCCCATCAGATCTCTCCCCAAAATAATCACAATATTTAATCCATTTTGAGTTCTAGAGTAAGTAAAGTTAATATGAAGCTGTAAAGTTTTTGTTCAAATACAAATACTGAAAGGGTCTTGTGAGAAAACTATCCATTTGTTTCTGCTGCTGCTAAGAAGTTACAACATATGCCACTAACTTCTGGATAAAAATTCAGATCACTCAAAATGTAAAGTTATTCACCTTTCATAGAATGCCAGATTCTCAGAATAAAATAGATGTGTTATTCTGTGCCATGCCCCTTGATAAATTGCACAAGTTAGGAAAAGGGCATTCACAAATACTGGAAAAGCCAGTTTAAAATTCTTTACAGAGAAGGAGAAAGGATATGCTCAAAAATCAGACTGGCCTACGCTTGTTGAACTAGAAGAATGAATCCTCACTCATATATTCCAGCTTGACAACAGTTTTCTTTAGTTTTCATGTACACCTACTAAAAAGTTAAGTTGTTTTCAGGGAGAGTAAATTAAGAAGATTAAGTGACAGATTGCATTCCGCTTTTATTGAGTTGTTCTATAAATCTGGGTGCATTTTTGTTTTAGACAAAATGTTTGGCTTTAGCAAATTGCTCGATGAAAGCAGGAATGCTTTTAAAACCGTTAAATTAATTTACTGCCCTAACTGAAGTGAGAAACCTGTATGTATCACTCACATAAAGAGCCACACCCAGGAAATATGCTCTGTTAGTTCTAAGCTTGTTTTCTATCCTACATTTTACAAAAGAAGGATAAAGGAAAGTCTTCTTGGTGAAGACAGCTCTTAAGGTATGTAGCTCACATCATATTTTTCTACATATCTGGGATATGAAAAAGTTAGCATTAAGTGCTCTAAAGCAATACCATAAAGAATAGAGAAATATGAAACTTTCACAAAGTATTACTCATAGTTAAAGAAAGTAAGTTACAGAGCAAGTTTCTTGGTTATTCATTCAGAGTCTTTGGGAATATGCCAATTTTAAAATGCCCAGATATTGCATTTTACAGTAAAAATGCAATGACTTTGAAACATGGGGATACTTAGTTTCATGTACATATTCCCTTTCTTAAGACATCATTTTTTTCTTACATTCTACTGAGCAGAAGACCATTCCTTCTATTGGCATGAATTTCTGGCCAATTAGACTCTTGCTACAACAGGAACACAGGAAGCACTCTGTTGTGGCATGCCAGTTGAAGTTGTTGTAGGTTACACGCTGAACTTCTGGATCAATAGCATTATGGCAGCCTTGACAAACCTGATGAGTGAAAACAGCAATCAAATTATAAACACATTCTCTCTCCAATTTGAGGAGAAGATAGAACTCATGGAAGGCAATAGGAATTACTGGCTGGGAATGACAGATGCACAAAGGGGAATAAATACTGTAAGAACTCTTCTAGGCCAAAAGAAAGCTTTAAAGCTAACTTGGCTATCAGATGGTTTCAAGTAGTCAGCGTACATGTTAAAAAATAAGCGAACGAGCAAGCACTAGTGTTTAAAAATTAAAATAAAAAAATAAATTAAAGAACCCATTGCAATAGAGCCTAAACTTAAACATTTATATAGCGATGGTGACTTGAGGGGCCAACCAGGACAAGTCCTCATTATGCTATATGTTGTACACGGCACCATATTAAATGCCACATCCAGGGTCATTGTCATTATTGGAACAGCTTGCCACTGACAACACAGCATTAACAGACCTGATGAATTGCATAGCCAGCGTAGGGGAAGTTACCTCGCACCATCACTGACCTCTGCAATTACTTGCATTTTTCACCCACTGATTTCCGTAACACAATCCAGTATGGTCAGTAGCTCCTGTTGTGACAGATATGGCAATATCCTGCAGTATTCTGGACAAACCTTACTGAATTAAGTCTAAGTATCTTAGGAGTTCATTGTATTACAAATGCAAATGAGTTTGTATTATTGTGGGATTGTATGTAAGGTCTGTGGGGGGAGACCTGACTAATGTAAACCCTGGAAAGTGTTATGAGCGTCAGAGGACTGTTTAAAACAATGTACCCTCTCCCGTTATACAAGAGCTCAGCCTTTGGCAACCCCACCCTGAGGGGGCCTTTGTCAGCTGATCATCTGTTACACGAGGACAAATCAGAGTCCCAAACTGTATAAAGGAGTGATTTAGTCATGAACATTCTTGGTCAGAGCAAACAGGTGTTATGAACCTGTGACCACAGAACACCCCTCGTATGGGATTTAAGGACTGTTCATCTGCTAGACTCCTTGTTGGAACTGGAGTGAGCTTTGGTAAGCTTATTAGCATGTATGTAGGTTCTTTCACCTCAAGAATAAATGTGCTTGCTTAGAAAGGGCAGTGCAGTAACTTAACTGTGAACAATTATGCTGTTTATAGCCTCAGAGGAGAAGGCAAAGCAGGGCTGCCTAGTCATTCTGACCTGCTGGGGAACTCACTTCCTACTTCATGATGATCTGCACTATTACTTTATGTGTAATCAGTAATACCTGAAAGGTAATGATGACATCTGAGATAAAAAGCCACTGATGGTGTAGTGATGAAACTGACAGTGTGAAAGTGTGAAAATGGTAGTAGCCATGGTTTATGTTAGCAAAATGACTTAATGTCTCCTAAATCTTAAAACCATCCTGCTATCCTAGTAAGTTACACAAGTCGTCATTATTGTATACAGTGTTGTTGTACTGTGTTGGTCCCAGGATATTAGAGAGACAAGGTGGTGGAGGTCATATATCTTTTACTGGGTCAACTTCTGTTGGTGAGAGAGACAAGCTTCTGAGCTTACAAAGAGCTCTTCTTCAGATCTGGGAAATGTACTCAGAGTGTCAAAGCTCTAAATATATTTCCCAGACCTGAAGAAGAGCTCTTTGTACGCTTGAAAGCTTTGTCTCTCACCAAGAGAAGCTGGTCCATTAAAAGATATATTACCTCACCCACAAAATCATCATTAGCCCATTTTCAAATCTTTCAGTTTCTCGGAAGTCTTGGTTCAAGTTTACATACTAAATGCTCTGTAAGTTGTCTAGTAGGTTAACATATTGCATTCTTTTAAACTGCTTCTATATATACACAAATTAGAAAATTATTTCAGTATCAAATGAAAGTAGAAGACAACTGATAGACTTTGACCCAAATTGAAACAATTCATACCTTAGATAGCATGGATGAGAATGTGATTGTATACTGTACCATCAGAAGTTATTGTAGTCATTCTCATTTCTTACAAATCAAGATAACATGAAGTATCTTACCACAGCATGGTTCTTCACGTAGCATGGTTTGCAGACAGGCTTGTCATTTACCATGACATAGATTTCCCCAGCCAAGACGCAGTCACAATCAAAGCAGCAAAAGTGTTTCAGGTGCCAGTTTTGACCCTCTGCCTGGGTATATTCATTGCTGAATATCAGCTATGGGGGAAAAACACCACAAATGTATGATTTGAACAGTATTTCTGTCTAGGAAACTTTATACCACTAACAAGGCATGTTGCCAGGTTTCCAAAATTGGTCATTTGATTCCACTATTTCTGAATCCAGATTGTTCCTGCACATTTAAGTGTATATTCCATGCACATTTAAAGTTACATTTGCTTGGCTTTGTTTCAGAGACCCTCTAATGACGCTGTTAATGCAGTAGATTCCAATGGCATTAATCAGTCTGCTCTCTGCATTTTACGTTAAGATATTTGTATAATTTAGCAAGGCACTCCACCTAGCGTCCTTAGCAAGAAAGACTTAAGCAAGACCAAGCTAACTGCATTGTATTCCACATATATGTCATCTCTCATTTAATTGATAATTAAAATGTATCATTCATCCCTTTGTATAGCACTGTTTCGTTAATATTCAATTATTTTCAGAAGAAAAGACTGGTTTGCAGTAAAAAACCAGTATTCTAAATATGAACACGGGATGGGGACTGGGGGCTTTCCCTACCTCATCACATCCAGCACATCGGGGTTTCTCACTGTCACAGTAGTGTCTTCCACAATATAGGTTTCCATTCTTCCAGAAGTAGATCATGTCCACCAGAAGTTCACTACAGGTGCAGCAGACAAAGCAAGCGGGGTGCCACAGTTTGTCGTATCCAGCACGCTCAGCATAAACGGCTGGATCACCTTCTTTCATGTTTAATTTGCAGCGGTAGCAGGACTACAATGAAGCCATCCAAATTAAGTTAGATATAAAATGAGGATATATAAAATATATCTATATAAAAAAAAATCCCACAATTTGTATTTCAGTAAATCCTAACTTCCCAGCCTAAAATTAAGGAGGTGGAGTTACTCCCAAGGTCAAGGTTAGAAAGTTTTATCTCAGGTCAAACAATAGGTTTAATTAAGCAATAATACAAGGAGATTGATGCTATGCTAGCATAGCACCAAAGCTAATTCACTGGAGGGTGGTTTTTGCAATGTGTATATTTATCCACTAGAACTGGACTGAGACCACCAGAAAATTTCACATGGCTCATGGAACAGTATGAAAGTAAATTAGTACATGTTACTACAGGAGTTCTGTAAGCTATGTCATACAGGAGGTTAGACTAAATGATAACCGTGGTCCCTTCTGGCCTTGGAGTCTATCAATCTGTGAAGAGTCAAGAACAGCACCCAAAAGGTGAGTGACCATTATCGCATTAGCTAATCTAGTATTCTATGGACCAACTCTTTGTGAGAATGAGGAATAACTAGTGAAACCAATAGTTGGATCATATAACATAAGAATAAGGCCATATACTTTTAAGTATTGAGAAGAGATTATAAAATAGTGGCTGTATCTGCCAAACACAGAAGGCACATATTGTTCTTATTTCAAAAATCTGTGTGTTAAGCCTACACTCCTGTGCTGCTGAGCCACTCAGGGCTGTTGTCCAATTATCTATCTTTGGGCAGGGGGAAGGAAGAGAAAAGTATAAACACAATCATACTACAAATAGGTTCCAAGAAGTCTAGGCATATTGTTTTACTAATATTTATATTCTATATTGAAGTGGTTTTGTCCGCCAATTTGACATTAGAGATGGTGTATGCTACACTGTTTATTTATCACTTACGCACTTGCCTGCACTGATTGGTTTTGTTTCACGGTGTGCCTCTTTTCCTCCCTCCAATAGCTATACTGTGAATATGAAACTCTCCACTGCTGCTGCAATCCCTCTATTCTGGTTGGCTCCTTTCATTTTTTCCCCCAAACTGAAGTCAATAAAATGTTCTACTCTGCTTTTCACGCCTTTCAAATAAAATATCTCCAGGAAGTGTACATGAAAGGGAGAGTCCAAATTAAAAAAAAAGGGGGCAGGGAAACAGCTGAAGGGAAAAGCACTAGAAGTAATAAATATTCTTTTGGCTCATATCCTTACTTCAGGCCTGCTTCTGCTCCCATAGGAAAACTTGCCACTGTCTCCAATTAGTTTCAATTTGAGCCAGAGTAGGACCTCCATGGACTCCACCTCCCCTACAACTCACTAGCCCTTGTGGGACAAAGAGGGGCATTGTTCACACAAGATTTTTTCCTGCACCAGACAGATAAAGTTTGACTCACGGAATCCTGACTATCCAATCTCCCTGCTCTACAAGGCTTCTTATTTATAAGAAAACAAAAAAGTTCATTTTAATGAAAATATGTATTTGGGTGTGCCCTAATATAGGTAAAAATTTGGTTTTATCAAGGTATTGGGAGACTCCCAACCATCCCCCTTTAAATTCAGTTTGGAAACACACAAATATATATGGGTCATAATGTCACTATTTGACTCCTTCTTACCAGGGCAGATCATGCTACACTGAGGTGCTTTAGCTTACAAACTCCTAGGAGATTTAAATGGGAGAAAACTGGCAGCAGGGCATTTTCTGTAAATGCTCCTCCACAGTGGGTTGTGAGTGATGTTTCCCTTAAGCCAATATATTTCCAGAGCAGTTCATCATTAGGGTGTGTTGCAAGGTATCACACTTTGCACAAGGGGGTGCTTCTAAGAAAATATTAGAGAGTTTATTTTGTAACACGAAAGATATTGCTGCTGCAGTATCATGAGAAGAAGATTCTGACTCATGACGTATCTTGTTGTATTATGGCTTAATTTCACCATGGCCTGTCAATAGGTGATTTGCTACACATGGGCACGTTATTTTAACATGCGGTAGCAGCAACCATTACTGCAATGGCAGTCTTGTTATTTATTTCAAAAAGTAGTTACCAATATCTAGTTTGCTGCAGCAGTTGAATAAGGATTGCAGAGATGGTCAGATAGAGTTCCTTAACTGCATCAGTCCACACTTAGTTTAAAAGCTTTGAATACACTAGACAAAATGCTACAGAATCTAGTCTTATGTTAGGAATAACTCTTATGATACACTTACAGAGAATGAACTCTAAAGTTACAGATTCCTCCCCCACCAGCCCCATGCCTTCCATGCATTATTCCATGTTTTTTTCTGAGATATTCTGAAGTTACTAAAAACACTTTCATTCAGTTGTAGCAGTCCCTTGTAAATGGTTGAGGTGAATAATATGAATTCCAATAAATTTCACTATCTACTCTTTGAACCCCAATAGCAAGAGTAGGAGGGGCAATAAGTAAAAAGTAAATGGTAAAGTCCTAAATTCTAGTAACAAGTCACCTGTGGTTCAGTCTAACCCTCAGTTACCTGTGTATAAAGAAGTGCAGTTTATCAGAGATATACACAGCAGGTGTTTGCAATCTCTAATCCTAACAAAGCAAGTATGGTTAAAACATACTTGTATAAGAATATAAAAGAACACAAGAGTAGTATTTATTTGCTTCATTTTTGTGGAACTGTCAACTAAGAGATCTTATTCAGATCTTGTTGAGACAATAAAATTTTACTACCAGTACTGGGAATGAATGCCTTCCCTTCAACACCGCATAGAACTGAAGACCATACTAGAGAAAGAAAATGTAGTTCTCAACATGAAAATCTGACTAGTCAAAATATCAATCAGTTATACAGTCTGACTGGTGAGGAAACTTACTTTATTAGGAATATATAATATTTTGGTTTTTTAGTTCTAGGTAAAAGTCAGCAAGTTAAGTTACCTCGGAAAATCTTCCCTTCCCAGCAAGAGGAGAGAGAGAATAGACTACTAAGAACATTCCTTCCCCTTACGAGATTAGTTTATAGCATAAAGAAAGAACACTACTCTCATCCATGATCACCTCTTTATGAACCACACTGTTATATTATTTAGGAGAATAAGGTATAATAGTCTACATAGTTAGGAAGCTTAGAGGTATTTGCGGTATACTTTTATTTAATACTGCCAAGAGTCATGCATTTAAGGATATTTCAAATACCTCCAATGTACAAGCTCAATAGGTTAAAATAGTAGTTTGAATGGTATCTGACAGCAGTCTACCTGTAGCCTTTGCTATTACCTGCTGCTATCTTTATACTTACATACTGGGATCCTTTTTGACCTGATGACTTGTCCTCCATTGCTCCTACAGCTGCTGAGGTGCTTCTGTCACCATTATTTGCATTATTCTTGTCAGTGGCTTTAGCTTCCACCTCACTAGGGAACTTGACATCTCCCACACCAAGTGCCTCATTCTTGTATTTCTTCACAAACTGTTCCATCTGCTTCACCTCATTAGGAGATAACTCATGGCATTTCGAAGGATCCTGATCATGAGCAGGCAGCTGCTTAGCCAACTGTTTCTTCCTGTACTGAGCACCTTCTGAGCCAGCCACAGGCTGTTTCTCCTTTGGAAGCATCTGCATATATTGTCTAGCCTAAACCAGGAACAATTAGATATCAGATGCCACTTCAATTATGGAATCTAGCTTTTTAAACACATGGCTAAAACCAGCAACAGTCAAATTAATCACTAGCAAAATCTTCTATATAAACATTAAGCTCCCAAATGTTAGTAGCTCAAGATGAATGCAGTAGATTAACTGACTTCTGCCCAACATGAAAGACATGCTTGATTCCAAGTCTATTACTGCATTAAAAAAAATTGTAGTATTTACTCCCGTAAGTAATCTCCAACAATGCTTAATATTTATATAGCACTCTGAAAACATTGTCAACATGTATATAAAATAGTTAAGTATTTTACAGATGGAGAAACTGAACCAAAAATCATTAGGCAGCTTGCTCAGGGCACGGAACTGGTTACAAATAACTGTAGCAAAAGAGGAAGATGTAGTTTCAGGAAAGCAAGTACAAAACTAAAAATACGATCTGTAAATGAATGTTAAGTACTGCAGGGTTTAGCATATGTAATTTTAAGCAAATCACTGAAAAAAGATACTGTGTCCTAGCATAGTTCGAAGCAGGCCATAAAGAGAGAATCTCCAGCTATGGATCAGATTGCACTCCAGTACATAAAGTCAACAATTCAAGTTAAAAAGTAAAATAAAAATCCCCAAAAGGCTATCCAAGTGTCTCATCTGGTTGAGCTGCTAACAAACTGAAGGGAGCTTTTCTTTTAGATGTCAACACTGAGCTTGTTCTTACCATATACAGTAACAAACGTGCAGCATTGAGTGTTTCCCTTTACTTTAAACAATGACATAAATTGTATTTTTTTTTTAAAACAGTACATCCCATTTCTTTCAGTCCTTCTAGCAAGGACAGATTTGGGCATTTGTAAATTCTCTTAAGTGCCATTACTAAAGGCATATGCCTAATGCAACGTTTAATCCTAACTATTAGACAAGAACATGGCCTCTTCCCCACCACTTCCAAAGTAAAAACCTCACAGACAGACAGTGTGCAGTAAACTATAAAATACTGAGATCCGTATGAAGACATAGGTGGGGCAGGCTGAATACCAGCACCTCTTTTATTTGAGAGGTAGAGGGGGAAAGAGGGAGAGAGAATCATGTTTTGAAGCAACTGGGAATTTTAAGAGCTATAAAACAAGGATCAGAGATACAATCAAATCAAAAACAAGGACTTGATCCTATACAAGATCCATAAATGTTGACCCTTCCTGTGGATTCCCACTGTCTTCCCCTCAACCACCAAAATAGAAAACAAACAAACAAAAAACCACAAACCCACACTCCAGGAAAATGTTATCACTAAGCAGAAAGTAAGTTCTGCATTTCTTACCAGTGTCTGATTCTGAACAGGAGGAGCCCATTCATATGTCACAGTATTGATGGATATATTCTTCTTGGCAGACACCGGATTAGTCAGTATCATTACGTTGCGTTTATACATGGGAATTCCATCAGTTTTCAGCTTTGCAATAAGGGTTGTGTATTTTGTATCTTCAAAGAGCTTCCCCACTTTCCGATCTTCCTCGTTGCTTGTGAGGACATCATGTTCTTCCTGGCCACATTTGCAGTTTCGACATATTTTTCTATAAATTTGGAGGAATATAGGCAGTTAGCACCCTAACTGCAGGCCACATCTCACGTTAGTTACGTGCATCAAAGTGAACCACTAAAAAAAAAAGCACATCTGCTGCTTTCCAAAAATGTACATCTATAATAATTTAGTGTTTTTAAAATAGGAATAGAGCAAAAACTGGGGTGACCCTTCTGAAATTAAAGAGGTTTTCCATCGTTCCTGTAGTAATCTTCTTTGCCCTTAAAAGACCCAATCTTTATAAAGCTCAAATGGTAATTCCTTTTCCAGTTTCCACACTTCCCTTTTATTGAACATGCCCACAGTGGTTTGTTATTATAGAGTTACTAATAAGTGCTTAAAAACAAGGTCAGATATTGCAATATTCGCTCAAGAGGACAAATGCAAATCTATATCTGAAGTAGCTACCACAAAAACAGAACATAAGAATTGCCATATGGGATTAGACCAATGGTCCATCTAGCTCAGCATTCTTTCTTCTGAGAGTGGTCAGTGCCGGATGCTTCAGAAGGAACGAATGAAACGGGGCAATTCATCGAGTGATCCCTCCCATCATCCAGTCGTAGCTTCTGGCAGTCAGAGGTTTAGGTATGCCCACAGCATGGGGTCTTGTCCCTGACCATCTTGGCTAATAGCCATTGATAGACCTATCCTCCATGAACTTATCTAGATCTCTTTTTGTATCCTGTTCAAAGAACTGTGGCCTTTACAACATCCCCTGGCTGTGTGTTGTGTGAAGTACTTCATTATATTTGTTTTAAACCTGCTGTCTATTAATTTCATTGGATGATCCCTGGTTCTTATGTTATGTGAAAGGGTACATAACACTTCCTTATTCACATTCCCCATACCATTATGATTTTATAGACCAGTTCCCTCAGCTACATGCAGATAGTTCTAGTGCTTAAAGTCTGCCAACTGAGGGGACACTCCCATTCCCCTGCCATGAAGTGATGTCCGCAGAAGACAATAAAACAGGTTTATTTTGGATGAAGACTGCCTAGCCTGAGTCCCTGGTGAAGGAGGAATTGGCATCTGAGAGTCTGCCAGATATCAACCTCTTCCCAGGTTCTAGCAAGGGAGAGAAAATGTGCCCTGACCAAGGGCCAGCAACTTGAAGAAATGACACAGTGGCTATTTTGTTCCAGATCACATGTGGAGGGGTGGGGGGGGGGGGGGGAAGAGGATAGCAATTGTTATTTTCCAATAATAAAGCACAATGAAGGGACTGAAAATCTGATGCTTTTGGTGGAAAAAGGTTGGGTTAGATCTCAGTTCTAAATTTTAAAGAAGCCGTATTGAGGGTGCAGGAACAAACCATCCTAATGTGCAGAAAGAATACTAAATATGGCAGGCAACCAGCTTGCCTTAACAGAGATGCTTACAAGAAGTGGAAACTTGGACAGGTGACTAGGGAGGCATATAAAAATATTGCTCGAGCATGGAGGGGTGTAACCAGGAAGGCCGAAGCACAATTAGAGTTGCCGCTAGCAAGGGATGTGAAGGATAACAAGAAAGGTTTCTACAGGTATGTTAGCCACAAGAAGGTCAGGGAAAAAGTGTGGGCCCCCTTATTGAATGGAGGAGGCAACCTAGTGACAGATGATGTGGAAAAAGCTGAAGTACTCAATGATTTTTTTGCCTCGGTCTTCACAGACAAGGTCAGTTCCCAGACTGCTGCACTGGGCAGCACAGTATGGGGAGGAGGTGAGCAGCCCTCAGTGGTGAAAGAACAGATTAAGGACTATTTAGAAAAGCTGGACATGTACAAGTCCATAGGGATGGATGCAATGCATCCGAGGGTGCTGAGGGAGCTGGCTGATGTGATTGCAGAGCATGGTGGATAAAAACCAATGATTTTTTTTTTATTTAAATCGGATTTTTTGACAAGTTTTTCCTCAAAAAGCATTTTATCTAAAGATAGCTATAATGTATAATGTATCTTAATTAAAACTCAAAGATATCTCATATGGAATAGAGATTATAAATTCTAATTCTTTAGTATGAGACAACATATTCAAGTAATGTTTAAGAAAAGTTTTGTAAATGAATTCCAATAATTCATGGATTAGGGACCCAATCTTATGGGGTTCCAGGGGCTTCTATATAAATTATTTAGGTTAATCTTTCTATCTACCGAATGGGATTCAGTGCTCAGTCTAAAAGATACCATCAGAGATGCTTAGTTTTGCAGTTCTCAAATGGTGGATTTGTGTCTCCAGAGATAACATGCTCCTTTACAGCAAAAATGTTTTAAATTAGTAAATAAATAAACAAACAAACTAGAGGTGAGAAATAACAGACCTCAACCATATTGTCCCTCTGCATATTTGTGCACACAGAGTCAATCCTTTACCTCTCTCTAAAAGTGCAAAGTTTCAAAAAGCATCTCTGTTAAGTCACCGCATCCAGAGCTGCTTGCAGAGAAGCCCAGGAGACCAACTTCCCCTCCTCTACCAGTGCGGAGAAATCCACCTGAGAATCGTGAGGCAGGTGCTCCATGAATTAGCCGTTGCCAAGCAGGTGTTATGTCTGTAGCGGCTTACAATGGCCTGCTGGTTGGCTATGTGGAGCTGCAGGCCTCCGGTCGAATAGACCTTTCGGCCAAATAGGTCCAGCTTCTTGGTGTCCCTGTTTTTAGGGGTGGAGCCTTGGAGCCCCTGGCGCTCTCTCTGTTTGGCCTTATCGACCACCAAAGAGTCCAGGGGAGGGTGGGTATAAAGGTGTTCGTACCCCTTAGATAAAAATCGATCCCTGATCGCTCTGCCGTCGACTCCGGAAATCCACCGCGGCAAGAGGCGGAAGCGGAGTCGACGGCGGAGCGGCAGCGGTCGACTTGCCGCTGTCCTCACAGCCAGGTAAGTCGACCTAAAATACGCAACTTCAGCTACGCTATTCACGTAGCTGAAGTTGCGTATCTTAGGTCGACCCCCCTCCCGCCCCCGTAGCGTAGACCTAGCCTAAGTGGCAGTTCTGCAGAAAAGGACTTGGGGATTACAGTGGATGAGAAGCCGCATAGGAGTCAACAGTGTGCCCTTGTTGCCAAGAAGGCTAACAGCATATTGGGCTGCATTAGTAGGAGCATTGCCAGCAGATCGAGGGAAGGAATTATTCCCCTCTATTTGGCACTGGTGAGGCCACACCTGGAGTATTGCATCCAGTTTTGGGTCCCCCACTACAGAAAGGATGTGGACAAATTGGAGAGAGTCCAGCGGAGGGCAATAAAAATGGGGGGTGGGGCACATGACTTATGAAGAAAGGTTGAGGAAACTGGGCTTGTTTAGTCTGCAGAAGAGTGAGGGGGGATTTGATAGCAGCCTTCAACTACCTGAAGGGGGGTTCCAAAGAGGATGGAGCTAGGCTGTTCTCAGTGGTGGCAGATGACAGAACAAGGTGCAATGGTCTGCAAGTTGCAGCGGGCGAGGCCTAGGTTGGATATTAGGAAAAACTATTTCAGTAGGAGGGTGGTGAAGCACTGGAATGGGTTACCTAGGGAGGTGGTGCTTGACAAAACCCTGGCTGGGATGATTTAGTTGGGGTTGGTCCTGCTTTGAGCAGGGGGTTGGACTAGATGACCTCCTGAGGTCTCTTTGAACCCTATGATTCTAATCCTTGAGCTGGGAGCAGCACTTACAGTGTGTATGTTTGGGAGTGGAGGTGTGAGGAATGGAAATCAGCTTCTTATACTTCCCACCAGATCTACATGTTGCAGAAAGTGGTTTCCCCTCCCTTCTACTCTCAGGGGATGGAGGATGGGTTTATTAGATCAAAACAAATTAAAAGTTCATGAAGAACAGGTTCAGTGCCTCTGCCAGCACCTTCCCCATCCCTGGATGTGTGTGTTAGGATGAGGTGGAGGGAAAGGGGGGATTGAAGAAGTTGAGAAAGCCAACCTTTTAATACCACTCTGGGCCACATCCTGGTCTTTACCACATCCACTTTGTGCTGGCTCCTGGCACAAAGCAAACCTGAAGCTGGCAGATTCAGCTGCCCAAGAAGAGTTCCATAGCATGCCCTCCCCTTCCCCTCACTAGCACAGGTTTGGTTTAACAGCCCTAAATCTCAGGGTCCTGGCCCTCAGTATAAAGGGAATACAGGTACTCCACATCCCTTCCCCCTGTAGGCATAGATCTTGCCAGGCATGAGTAAACTTGAGTGCAAGGTTAGACTGTAAACAAGGGTGTGACAGGCTGTGTGCTAGAGATAGTGTTTTCAGGCTAGTTGAGATAAATGGGAACACCTTGAACTGATAAGCTTGAAATGTAGATAAGGCGAGGACATAAGCAATTATCACACAATCTGCCCAGTGTCCAAACCAGTTAGAATCCAGAATAGATGTTCTGAGCTAGGAAAAATATATATAAACGGTGCAGTGACACAGGTGATTTGGTATTATGGTATCACCTTGTACGCAAACCCCAGGTCTGGGCCCGGCCAATGTGGGCATAGAGCTGTTACATGCCTAATTAAAGTAACCTGAGTGACTAACAGAGTTTTTCGATCCCAGAAAACAAGATGAAATGTTCTCCTAGAACTGGATGAGATGTTCTGGGTAAGCCGAGTGGAAAAGGTCTCGAAGGAAATCCTGAAGTTCCCCTTCTACTGGTATAGACCCTTGGAGCCGGTGCAATTTAAAACATCCTCAGGTAGGGTGACCAGCGGTCCTGATTTTGGGGTCTTTTTCTTACATAGACTCCTATTACCCCTCACCCCCATCCCGATTTTTCACATTTGCTGTCTGGTCACCCTATCCTCAGGGCAGCTGCAAGATGTGCCTCAGGATCTGCTTTTTGGCCCCAGAATGAGGGAAGATATGAAATGTGGCTTAAACCACCATATTTCCCATCCTGGGCTGTACCAGGTGTGGAAGGGTTAGATGACCTTGAGGAAACTACTGGTCCCAAATAGCTTTTTTTGTGAACTTGGCAGGCTATTAGCATCTTTTGGTATTCACACAGCATTGTGAATTCTCAGACTGCATTTCAAAAGGCAAGTCAGAACATCCCCTGCTGCTTGTAATAGGTTATGTTACATGACTCCAGTCTTACTCTCCCATCTAGTGGAAAAGTATGTAATCATACTTAAAGGGCTAGTCTACATTGGCAAGCCTCAGCAGCGCCTTAACGTGGCTTGTGTGGTCGTGGCAGAGCGCTGGGAGAGAGGGACCCTTAAAACATAAATAGGCAAACCTGCAGACCCCCCAACCAGAGGCAACACGTGGGGGTGGGGCACGTGGGACAACATACCCCCCTTCTCCCGATTTCTGCCTTCCATTTGGCCCTGCTCCCTGAAGTGCTGATGTAGCAGGACAGAGCAGTGGTGTATCTCCTTGGCTAGTTGCTGCCTGCTAGTGGAGCCAATGGCTGTGAGGCAACCCCTTCTGATAGCAGGGGGAGATCTTTCTTCTGCAGTAATTTTGAAATTTTTGGTTGCACCCCTCCCCAACCCACACAGGCCGGGTGACCTGCTGGGGTGAGTTGGAGGTGGAGATGGCGCTTCCTCCCCAAGTCCCGCCACCCGAGGCTGGAGCCCGAGTCTTGGCAAACCTCCTGAAACCTGCTCATGCCCCCCATCCCTGGTTGAGAAGCAGTGCTGAAGAAGATTAATATAAGAGAATGCCGGTTAATGTATAAAGTTTTTTCCCCCTTGCAGGGAGGTTTTGCCAAGTTTATAGAAGTCTGCATTTCAACACAATTTCCTTGCCTTCTAGGAGTGGCAAAACCCTGCAGGAATGAGTCTATCATCAATTCACACTGTATTTTAATTTGAACAGTAGATTCCATGCTGCCTTACTTTAACAGTTTTTAAGTCTTTATTTTACCTATGGTTTTTAATAGTTATCTCTTAAAAAGAAAAACCCTGATGGTGATAGTGATAGTGATAGTGGTTCAGAAATGCCAAAACAAAAACAAAACAAAAACCCAAAACAATTAGCCTGATAACGCTAAACTGCTCAGAGAAAAATAAGTGTTGTGGACAATTTTGAAGTCTTAAAACTATACAGTATTAATACCCCTCTGAGAAGAAGTGGGTGCATCCCCGCCACAAAGAGTATTGTTGTAGGCTATTTGCAGACACCACTACATTGACTTACACTTAGTTATTATAACCTTGAAGCCTAGACAGTTTTTTTTTTTTTTTAAAAAAAGCTTAGACTTTCAAATAGTTCTGTAGCAATTCGAAAATAACCTGTAGTTACATGGCTTCACAATCACACCATACACGAGGCCCTATTTATGACATAGATCCGTTCACCTCTGTCTTCCAAGCCATCCTGTGCTCTGGATAGAAAGAGGCTTATAGTTTCCAAACCTGGTCTGTTCCACACAAGGGAAATGGCCTGCCACCAGCTAGCCATACAACTCTCAATCTTTTTCTCCAGAAAGCCTATGGGGTCTTTCACACAAGCATAAGGAGAATCCCCAGCAGCTCTTTGAAGCGTGTTATATTGTTTTCATGCCTGACACTACAGCAGGGCTTTCCAAACTATGGTCATACCATCAGCAGTTGGGGTGGCTGCAATCCCTAGTATGTGGATGATACTCACAATGTGAGTATCTTTTGCTTTTCACAACGTGACCTCTTATGTATGGTGCGCGCAAGATCATGATGCATGGAGGATACCATTTTGCTCTACAAAATGGCATCCTCCACACAGCCTGACCTTGCAAATAACACACATACAAGGTCACGCTGTGCAGAAGATGCCATTTTGTAGAGCAATATGGCATCCTCCATGTGGCATGACCTCACAATATGGGCATCCAAGGTCATGCTGTGTGGAGGATGCCATTTTGCTCTTCAAAAATGGTGTCCTCCATGCTGTTTGGGGTCCTGGGAGGAATTCATTAAAATGGGGTCACACAGCAAAAAGTTTGGGAACCCTTGCTCAAGAAACCAAGGGAAGCCAATTAAAACTGAAACACTGGAGAGCAGATTCAATTCCATCCAGTAGAGGGTAGTACTACACTGGTATCATGCTGAATGTATTCAGACAGTAGAGCAGACAGATGTTAAAAACGTCCAAGCAGAATAAAACAGAGTGGTTGGGTTTAGAGATCTCGTTTAAGCCTCCCAACTTTAACAGCAACTCAGACTGCAATCCTCACCACTCCTGTTGCCCACATTTTCTTGTCTCAGTGAAAAGATAACTAGTAAATTCAAGGTTAACATAAATGAAAAGCTGATCGGGTTAAGATTTTGTCCATTTGTGGTTACATCCTATTTAAAATATGAGCATTTTTATTTCAAACTAGTATGATCAACTGAATGGATTTTCAGGTGTGTTTCCTCCTCCTGACTGATGAGCTGCTGCAACACATACTCGGAGGTCTGCATTTCCTTTATCAGCAAAACTTGGACTTTTTTTTCCCTTCAGTACCCATTTATACAGCATGATTCACTTTACAGACTACTTGCTTTACTTTTAAGGCCATTCAAGAGAGGAAGGATGGGTCAGTAGTTAAAGGCAATACACTGAAATAGTTATACTGGTAAAAGCCCTAGTTTGGATCCAGAATCCAGCATACTGAGTTTACTCTCTGCTGCAGCAGAATGTCTAAATAGAGAGTGAATGTGTCATAGACCTTGTCTACCCTAGAGACCCACCCAGCGTGATATAGTTATATAGTACAAAAGCTATGCTAGTATAAGCACTTATTTCAGTTCAAGAAGTAGACTAAACTATATTGATGCAAAACCAGTATTCTGCATCCAAACTAGTGCTTTTACCAGTATAACTATTTCAGTTAAGAAAAATCCACATTCCTAACCGACAATGTTATACCAGTAAAATTTAAATGTAGTCAGGCTTTAGTAGAGCCCAGACTCTGGTGGGTGGGTGCGGGTGGTGGAAATGATAATATGGGAGAAGTGGAAGTTTTTTTGCTGAGCAGGAGAAATACAGAATACTAATGCTATAAAAAAAACTCATAAAGCCACTATCTGTTTATTGCACAGAAAATAGAGGCCATAGCCAATCTTGGATTCAGGAACAGCATACCATCAAAGTTCAAGCAATATTTCAAATAAATTACTTGAACATGGCAAAAGTTAAGTTAGCAATTGTATAATACTCCACAAACATTAACTCAATTTCAACGTAAATTAAAATCATTTTAACTACAGCTGATCTCAGACAAATGCTTATGTATTTTGTTGGAAGCAGGGGCACAACACATTTAGTTATCAAAACAAAGTGTTTTTCCCCCCCATTTCTCTCAGTGTATAAAATAGAGGAATGGAGTTCCTATTTATGGCCTTGATTCAGCAGGATTCTTAAGCATGCACCTAACTTTTAAACACAAAAATAATCCCATAGTCCCCATTGAAGACCACTCACATGCCTGAAGCTAGGCACTAGAGCAGAGTGAATTCTTTCAGCCAAAATTCCTTTCTTCCCCAGTTCAAAAATTCAGGTCAAGCAAAACAGTATGAGGTTGTGCTGAATTTACCAAAAATTGTTCCAATTGCCTCCTGAAACATTTTCTTTAGACTTTTTTTTTTTTTTAAAGTTTGGATTTTTCCATTCAAAAAAGCTTTCATTTCAAAATTTACTTCAAACTTTTTATAAAGCTAAAAAAAACCTAATTTGGTTTTAAAGAATAGTCAGCAAGAAAAAAAAAAAATAAAAAGCTATTATTTGCACAGCTCTACAAGGCACAGCTCAAGTACTTGCCAAATTATGGCCCTCATCCTGTAAACACTTGAGCATATGCTTTAACAATAAAGTATTTGAGCAGTCTGATTGAAGACAACAGCATTACTGTACTTATACCCCAGAAGTTAAGTATATGCATCAGTGTTTGTAGGATCAAGCCTTATATTTTAGCCAAGTCACACTTGTACTCACCTCCAGAAGTGTAGTTCAAATCCTTCACATTTATCCTTGCATTTTAAGCATGGGGCACCAAATCCTTGTTCATGACCTAAGCCCATCTGTTTAAAAGTAAAGTGAAAGCTTTTATGAGACTTAAAATTATTTTTAAAGAGATTATATTTTGCATCTCAGTTTCCATTATTTTTCCCTTACATTTTATGATCAAGACCTTAAGTGTCAAAGAAAAGAAGTTTGAATAATCAAATGACAACTTATGGAGGATGACATTTTAGTCATTGAACCAAGAACAGAGGCATAAAAGCTATTCCATCTAGTTTTAAAGGTAAATACAGAAAACATTTAAATTGTACATATGTTCAAATGATGGATATAAACTACAGTCAAGAACTCCCTCAAGACATTTATAGGCATTAACTTCAGTCAGAGGTCAGGAATAAAAGAATACAACATCACGAGGATAATGCCGGATATTGCTTAGATGTTATTAGCCACTGAATAGCTAAACGTATCCCGTCCTCAATAGTGTTGTAATCAGTGTAGCATATACTGTTCTCAATCATTACCATTGGCCCACCTCTCTCTGACACAACAGAATATATCTAGAGAAGGGCAATGAGAGTAAACAGTAGGGGAATGCTTTCATATATGGAGAGAATAAAAGTGGCTCATATTTAATTTGGAATGCTGAAAAACAGGAGAGAGTATAATAAGTGGTATGATAAAAGCCAACAATTGAGTGATATTTGCCAGTTGCATAATACAGCAACGTAGCAGTGAAATTAGAAGGTCGAATAATTTTTCAGCTATCAAAAAAAGTTAAAAGGTATATCAGGGTAATTCATGGAATCACCAACATAGATTACTGCTAAGGAGTTAAAGATTCCAAAAAAGGACTAGACACTTGAAAGAACAGAATTTTTATTTACACTTGCTAGAATGACAATGACCATCAATCCTTATAGTCATATAGTGCAAAAAAATACTCCTTCTCCACCCACTAGAATGCATGTGTACACACACCATTCTTCAGATTGCCAGCAGTATATTTGATGTGGGAAGAAAGGAAGCAGTGGTGTCAAATACCACTATATCAGAATAGACTAAATTATTGGTTAGATGTAATATGGTAATTCTTATGCCTCTAAAACAATGAAGCAAAGCAAATCTTTTTATAGTTTAGTCCAGGGTTTCTCAAACTTCATTGCACCGCAACCCCCTTCTGACAACAAAAATAAGTACATGACCCCAGGAGTGGGGGGGACCGAAGCTTGAGCCCAGTTGCCCTAGGTGACTGGGCCAAAGCCCAACCCCCAATGTCCTGGGTGGGGGAGGGCCAAAACCGAAGCCCAAGGGCTTGAGTCCCAGGAGGAGGGCTTGTAACTTGAGCCCTGCCACCCAGGGCTGAAGCCCTTGAGCTTTGGCTTCAGCCCTGGGCGGTGGGGTTCTGGCTCTGGCTTTCGTCCCAGGTAGTAAGGCTTGGGCTTTGGCTTTGGCCCCCACCAGGGCTGGCTCAGACTTGCTACCCCATTAAAATAGGGTCACGACCCACAGTTTGAGAACCGCTGGTTTAGTCGATGGTTCAAATTAATTATTCAGCAGCTTATGTTGCAGTTTGCCATCTTAGATAGAGCTCTAGTTATTCTTACTGCAGTATTTGTGATATGAGTAACATACCTGGAATTGAGAAATCTGCACTTACGTCAGACTGATGAACAAGCCTTCCAAGACGGAGCTAAATAAACTAATGTCATAGGAAATGCCATTTCTGGCAGTTGAAAGATTAATCAAGTGTCTATTAGTGTCACCTTATTACCCTTGAACTCTTCTGTCTGTGGTCTTTGGGCTTTTCCCATGAATCCATAGTATGGGAGAGGACATATTTTGTCCTCTACCATTAGCTACTGCCCCATAACTTAACATTCCTATGCAAAACTCCGGAGCGATTTTCCCTACTTCTTTCCCCAAAAAACTAGCATTTCAAAGGTGCATCCTTTAGATCATGGCTGCACCTTCGTCACCCTGAAGGTTCAAGGTGATGGATCCTAGTTTGCACGGTCAGTTACCCCTCGCTGGATGTGCTAACCTGAACCCAGCTCAGCAAATGTTTAGAAGATAATGGATTTATAGACAGGACTTCTCTCAACCGTATTCTACTCTATTAAATAGGAATGTGACAAATTAACATCTAGCTCACTTGGCTAAAACAGGTCCCTGCAGGGGGCCTTCCAACTGGGGTTCAGGGATAAGACACGCTGATGGGAAACTCACTAATCATTTAATTGGCAAATCCTAGCCCTTGTCTGATGGGGAGGTAGGGTGACTCTAGGTTAAGTTTAAATGGATTTCGAAAGCCAACCTGAGGGCAGGGAGAGGTTTGGAAATACGTGGCTTTGGACCACTGAAGTTCTCCAAAAGTAAGAGGATTTAAAAACCACTTAAAATAAACTCTGAACAATTTCATGAATATTTGATAATCTCCCTCCCAATTCTTCTCAGTCCTAACTCAGACTGCCTGCAGAGAATGCAAACTAATGCTAAGCAAGATCACTTTCCCTGTATGCTACAATAGGCAAAAATTATTCTTGCTTTAAAACAGAATGCCAATAAACTTTATTTACCTTCATATTAGAAGCTTTTAGAGGATATCTAGTATCAGTTACTTGCATGTCATTTTTGTTTACACAGTACACTGAAAGAAAGCCTGAATATTGCAGGCATGAACAATAGATGCATCTGAAAAATATGTGAGAAAGATTTCCTTATTGAAGATTGCCCGGTCTCGGAGGAAAAGAATTTAGGATTTAAAAAAAGGTCACTTACATCATCCCTGTTTCCTGCATAGCTCAATGACCCGATAAATGGACGAGCCATTGTTTATAGAGCCATGATTATCTCCATTTTATCTTGACCAGCTAATCAGGATTATCGGTGATTAATAACTTATTCTAGTGCTAGTCTAACATGTCCAACCAAACAGCAAAACAGAACCCAACAAGCATGGTTACACAAAATACCACATCGACTATCAGCCATCATAGATGAAAGACACAAAGTCAGTGAAGGAAAAACCCAGTTTTAAACAAAGATCAAGAGCAGTGGTGGGTAACCTGCGGTCCATCAGGGTAATCCGCTGGCGGGCCACCTGACAGTTTGTTTACATTTGCACAGCCGCCCGCAGCTCCCAGTGGCTGCAATTCCCAGTTCCCGGCCAATGGGAGCTGCGGGAAGCGGTAGCCAGCACGTCCCTGTGTCCCGCGCCACTTCCCGCAGTTCCTATTGGCTGGGAACTGTGAACCGCAGCCACTGGGAGCTGTGAGTGGCCGTGCAAATGGAAACAAACTGTCTGTCAACCACCAGCGGATTACCCTGATGGCCTACATCATGCCTGTGGGCCACAGGTTGCCCACCACTGATCAAGAGAGTCATTTAACTTAAGCACCCAAAGTCCACCTCATTGCTGGGTGCCTACAATATTTCACAAACCTCTGCTGCATTATGCATTTGTTTTATGCAAAATAAGATTATGTTTGACAAAACCTACCGAAGTATAGAATCAGAAGTTCGGTTGATAAAGAAAACTGTGGATTTAATATACCTAGACTTTTGTAAGGCATTTGATTTAGTACCTCATGACATTCTGAATAAAAAATTAGCACTATGCATTATTAATAAAGCACATATTAAATGGATAACGAAGTGGCTAATGGATCTCAAAAAGTAGACATTAATTGGGAACCATCCAATCAGGGTGTTTCTAGTAGGGTAACACAATCACTGGGGATACAATCTGCAGATGACACAGATTGGTGGAATGGTAAATAATTATTAGAACAGGGTAGTCATACAAAGCAATCTGGATCGCTTGGTGAGATGGGCCCATTGAAACAGAATATGCTTTTTAAAAACACAGTTATATGAAAGTTAAACATCTAGGAACAAGTAATGAAGGTCAGACCTACAAAATAGGGGACTGCATTCTGGAAAGCAGTGACTCTGAAAAGGATTTAGGGGTTATAGTGAACAAGCCATACAATAGGAATTCCCAGTGCACGGCTGTGGCAAAAAAGGCTAATAAGATCTTTGGATATATGACCTGTGGAGTAGCAAGGCAATTTTATGGATAAAAATATGGAAAGAGTTAAATAGGGACAGCCTAGGGTCCTCGTGAACTAGTTACTTTAGAGAGCTTGAGTTGTTTGATACTTAACCCCATCTCCATTTCCATCCCCTGGCCAAAAAAAAAAAAAAAAAAAAAAAAAAATTCTGAAGTTTCTGTAAAGCGGTTAAGCCTGTAAATTCATATAGATTCACAGGGTCCAAGGCCAGAAGGGACTATTATGATCATCAACTCTTACTTCCTGTATAACACCAGCCATAGAATTTCCTCAAAATAATTCCTAGTGCAGATCCTTTAGAAAAACATCCAATCTTGATTTAAAAATGGTCAGCGAGTAGAAAGTTGTTCCAATGGTTAATCACTCTCAATGTTAAAAATGTGTGCCTTATTTCCACTCTGAATTGGTCTAGCTACAACTTCCATTCATGTTCAGAAATACACTAGTCTCTACCCCACTATATGGTCATACTCATTGCCTTTGTTGACAGTAGAACTACTCATTCCACCTCCCAAAATAGTTATTTAGCATCCATAAACAAAATTGTTGCAGAGTTTTGTCCTTCACGTGTACTCTGCACTTGCCAGCATGTGTCAAGTAATATAGTCAAAGAATATTTAGTAGATGTGTCTTTTGCTTCAGCAGTAAGGACTGACTATATTCATAGAACTGTAGTCAATATTCATTAGCGGACTACAACAGACCACATTTGGTGCATTCGAACAGTCCCCAAATTGGCAGGGAAGATAATGAAATGCATTGCATTTTTTCCATTCCTCTTCTCAAAATGGCATGCTTCTGAAACTTCTGAATAGCACTTTATGTTGGACCTGTGGTGCTGTTACTCTGTGCCAGACTAGCCTGTCAGTGTATCCAAAAATATAACAAAGTGCACTGAATATGCACATAAGTAGGGAATGAGAGTTTGAAAAGAGGATGGAATCAATTTCTCCATAAATGGAATTATGGAAGAAACTGTATAGATAGGTCAAATGAAATGCTGCCAGAGGAAGGTTTCTTCATGTCAACAGCTGTTGAAGAAAATGTTTTTTAAGAAAGCTATCCAAAAAAATCTGGTATTTCAAACAAGATTGATGATTTAGGGACAGGTTGGGTATGGAAGATAGTATAAATGTAGTGAACATCTGCTTCATGCTCCTTTCATGACTCATGGGCACAGTGTTTTAAATGGTTACAGCTAAGCAAGTGCTACCAAAAGTAAAGAAGTAGATAAGGAAGTGTTGAGAAAGTAGATAAAGTAGATAAGGAAGTGTTGTTTACTACATCTCATAACACAAGAACTACGGGTCACCAAATGAAATTAATAAGCAGCAGGTTTAAAACAAATAAAAGGAAGTATTTCTTCACACAACGCAATGGTCTTAAAAGACTACTCTACTCCATTCCAAGCTGAACCAGCTGTCACAGTTGACCATCTATAGATTTCAGAACTTTTAGCAAAAGCTTGCTGCTACTCAATAACCCCAGTGGCTGTATGTAAGCTTTTAATAGTTTGTTCATATGCGTGATATATTATAGCAGCCCTGAATGTCTACTATTAACCTGGATTATCAGGGATTTATAACTAGACCGCAAATATTTGACTGAGGCTGAAATTTGGCATAAAAGACTTCAGAGTTCCCCACCGACTTTTTATCAGATATGATTTTAAATCAGGCTGACAGCATTTTAAAGAGATTTTAGCACTTGCAAAAGGGCCACTACACTGGAAATCGAGGTCTTTTGTTTTTAAAAACAAAGTTAAGAGTATGGACAGTGGATGCTTCCCCACATTGTTTCCCCAGTGCCTCACTGTTTAAGTAGGTAGTCCCACCATAACAGGCAAAAAGCAGTTTAGTCTCTGTGACCATTCAATCTGTAACCTATAAACCAAAGTCACTAATGAAAGGGTGATGTTAGAGTGCAGAACATCCTGACATTTCCGGATTCATATACATTGTAACGCGCCTGCCTTGGTGATATGCTAAGACCTGAAATAGATTGTTACCATCGAGTATCACTTTCAGTTGCCATTGCTGTTTGTGATTATTCCTACCCACCACAATATGGATGACCAATGTAGCATAGTGCTAGAAACAAAGAAGTCATTTGTAACCACTCTACTAGTTTTGTTTTTGTTTTTTATGTTTATGAAATACAAGCCCCAAGAGTTATCACTTCTAAAGTTGGGTACAAAAGAGATAGAAGTCACCTTAGAAGAAAACAGATCATCCAGTGGTACCTCATCTGAGGAGGTGTAGTCAAGATACCTGAAATTTAACTAAAAATTTCTATTACAAATAAAAATTTGAGAGGAGATAGTCCACCAGAATGCTAGCACAAGCTATTAGGAAGTGTCTTTAAAGATGAACATAGTCAGAGTCACACCCTCTTCCCAACATAGTACCCACACCTAGGGGTTAGCGCTCAGAATTCTGAGCTGTCTTTTGTTTTCCTTTATGCTTAACTGAAGAGAAAGAGCTAGGTGAAGGAGGTAAAGGACAGAAAAGACATAACTTAAAATGTCATTTCTAGAGAATTTCTACTGCAAGGCTTCCTTTCTCACTCTTGAGTGCCTCTCTTCCTTTAAAAGCCTCCTCTTACACTGGAGCCAGTGAGGCCTATTTGATTTGGCTGCCATCATGAATCACAGAAACTAAACTAAACTAGCTCCATGAAAATTTCAACCTCTAGAATCTCCAGAAACAAAGGGTACCTAAATACTTCCATTGTTTTCAGATCTCTTCAGAATTTAACAAGTTGTACAAGACGTTCTCCAAAGTTCTCAACCCAATGAAAACAGAGGTTTTTTCTCAACTCTTAAAGCATCCACACAAGAAGAAGTGTCACGTTAGGGTACGCAATACTTCATGTTGGAAGAATCTGCAATATGCTGTATTCTTGGATATATTATTTTGCTTTCTCTTGAGAGAAGAATCATCCACATTATTCAAGTCTTCAAAGCAAACACGAGGGAACATACTTTAAGTTCATTCTTTTATACAGGCGTCCTTGGGAGCTTTGTAGAAAACTATAAGTTCTTCTGCTTCAAGCATCAACTTTTCATCCATGTGGATGTGGAAGAGTCAAGAGAAAAAGAAAAAAAATACTTTCCACAGTGCCCCACAACACTTTAGAAAAAGTCACACAAAACAAACAAATCACTGACAGACCCTAATTTAGTTTAGGGAATGTCTAAAATAAGTGTAAAGACATGGACAAAGAGGACAAAATCCACACAAGAGATTCAGCTGCTGGGAGTACCATATTGATGCTATTTTGATCAGGTGATTATGTTTACCCTCATTGTTGGATTGGCTTTTACAGTAGATAAACTTAATGAAATGGAATTTGAAATAAAATCAAGGAACAGATAAGAGTTGTGTTAGATTTCACATTCCATTTCTTATGATTGCAAGTTATAACTACAATTTATGAGCAACCCACCAATAGAAAGAGTTACTGTCTTGATGTAGAGCTTTCCTACGTAGGTGTAGGCTTCTGAGACAATGCCTATGAAATTTAGTGGCAGCTATATGTTGTGACAGATTCAGACAGGAAGAATATAAGAGTGCTGGAAGACAGGTATATCAGTCTTCAGAATGAGCAGGCCCTTGTTCCCTGGATAGCCAAAAAAAGGCTACTCCAGGCCAATTAAGACACCTGATGCCAATTAACCAGTTAAGGCCATTAGGCTAATGGAGACAGCTGGAACAAATCAAGGTCCCACTTATACTGGTTAAAAGCTCTCCTTCCAGTGCTCTTCAGGAGGCTGAGATAAAAGGAGCTGGAGGAGAGGAAGCATTGCTGAATCCTGAGGTAAGGGTGATACTAGGAAAAGGGGACCATGGGGGAAGTGGCCCAAGGAATCAAAGCAGTGTCAGTGGTGAAGGGAAAGCCAACAGCTGCTACCATTAGGGTCCCTGGGCTGGAGCCTAGAGTAGAGGGTGGGCCTGGGTTCCCTCCCCACCCTACAGAGATCACCTGGAGAAGGGAAGCAGGACTCTGTCCAGGCAGGAGGCTGAATTGTGGTTACTGAGCTCTATAGAGCAACAGAGACACTGGGGTATTCCCTTCCAATCTCCCATACTGGCTGGTGATGAAAGTAACTCCAGAGGCTGAGACTCTTGCTGCTACATGGAGAAAGAGGTCACATTGGGGCCTTTTTGAGTTTCTGAGGCCACTGAAACTGCCCAGAAGCATAGGACCCACCAATACAGGCTTGGGACTTTGTCACAATGTGTAATAAGGGCATCATGTTACACCCTTGCCCCCCCAGTACATGCCACAGTTTTATTATTGTAATCTGTCCTAAAATAGGATGGTTTTACAGAGGTATGAAAAAATAAAACATACCAAAAATTTGCCTAGGATTTAGATTAGGTCCAGTTCTGCTTAATATGTTCAACACTACACTGATAAGGCCTCAGCTGGAGTATTGTGTCCAGTTCTTAGCACCACATTTCAGGAAAGATGTGGAAAAAACTAGAAAGTCCAGAAGGGAGCAACAAAATTGATCAAAGGTCTTGAAAACATAACCTATGAGGAAAGATTGAAAAAACTGGGTTTTGTTTCTTCTGCAGAAGAGAAGACTGAGGGGTGGACATACCTTTTCAAGTACATAAAAGGTACTTTGCAAGGAAGAGGGAGAAAAAATGTTCTCCTTAACCTCTGAGGATAGGACAATAAGCAAGGGGTTTAAACTGCAGCAAGGGAGGTTTAGGTCAGATATTAGGAAAAACTCTCAGGATGGTTAAGTTTTGGAACATATTGCCTAAAGAAGTTGTGAAATCTCCATCACTGGAGGTTTTTAAGTACAGGTTAGACTAACACCTGTCAGAGATAGTCTAGTTATGTAGTTCTACATTGAGTGCATGGGACTTGACTAGATCTACTGAGGTCCCTTCCAGTCCTACACTTATAATTTAGGAGCATTTGTGGGAGAAGAAAATCCATTTAACAATATTAAGAGATGCCAGAAAAGTGTTTGTATCTAAGGAGAACATTAGTGAGGATGGTCATAGCAGCACAGACAACAGTATAAATCATGGAGCTGCCTGCAGCAGAAAAAAGATTAGTATACAAGTAGTGAAAATTCATTTGTTACAATGTTCTCTAGCTAAAAATTGTATGCAAGAGTCAGAATGTAAACATTAAGGCATTGGTACACTGCCTGGTGATAAAGCCTAAAGCTATTAAGGAGACTTACTTCTTAAAATTGTCAAAGAATGCTAGTCGTGTTTATTCAACTTGTACAAGTATTTGCTGGCTGCATACACATCCAGCTGTCAGAGATATGGGAATTACAACCATGATCATAACACAAGACAAAACCATTGTCCACCTTTCAATTCGATCCTAGCGGGTTTTTTTTTTCTCTCGGAGTACTCATCTTTGAGAGGGTGGGGAGGGGGCATAGGAAAAAACTAACTAGCCACATACAGGAAAAGCATCACTGTCAACAGTTTATTTTAGTCTATTCACACTTTAGTAAGTTTGGTAGCTTGCATCTTGTACAACAATCATTTATGCAATCAATTGAAATTGGACAATTGTGTCAGGAGACACTTTTAAAATACAATCCTAAAGGGGGGGGGGTGCTTGATGTAACAGTGTATTTAGTAAAGAAGGAAAAATATTGATTTTCTTTCAAGTTCCCCTCATGCTTTGTTCCGTTTCAGTAACTGTAAAAAAACATTATGAATCTGACAGAGCTGTTCTTTATGACAAAGGAGGATGTTAACCATTATACTTTTAACAAATCTCCGCACCAAACATTGTTAGTGACCTTGTTGTTTGGGCCTCCTTACTTTTGCTTGTAAGGAAAGAACTGCTCATTATCTTTTCCAAACACACTTGAAGATAATCATCTTTTAGCATCTTAGCCTAAGCATAGGACAACTCTTTCACTTCAGAAGCGATTTGCTGATTGGTAGAACACACTTCAGACAGCCAGTCAGGATGCACCATGTGAGCATTTCTTCATTTTTATTTTCTTCAAATGAAGAAAAGAAATTGTTCTAAGATCAATTAACAAAAAATGGAATTAGTCATCCCCTTCCACCTCCTTTTTTTTTTTCCTTGCAGGCAAAATTGTTAATTTGTACTGAAAAGTTAAATGGATTTTTTTTTTTTTTTTAAACACTACATTGATAGTGACTGGGCTGAGCTTTCTGTTGTAACTGGTTTCCATGGCAGTAGTAACCAAACAGAAGTGTCACAAACAGGAAGTGTATTTCAAGAGCAATTACTGAACCATGCCCTGCAAAACACAAAGTAAACTGCTCCCATGTGTACTTTAAGTGTCAAGTTAGTGTTGAGCTTTTTCTCAAATACCTTTACTATAGATTTCCAAAGTTGTTTCTCCATTTGCATTCAGTTTTACAACATACTGGAGTATTTTGGCATTCTATTTGTGGGGAGGAAGCAGACATTCCACATTTTTAAGAGCAGTGCTTTGATCTTTTTCTATCAAACTATGTAGACATTTTTACAAAGCAAGTACTATACCATGGAAGATGTACAGAATAATAGTACTCATTGACCGCTTTTCCTTTCCTCTGGAAAGCCATGCTTACAGCATGATCACATTGTTTGTAATGCAGGATGGACTATGACCTACTGACTCATTTTATGAAGTTCACCAATGTAACAGACAGGGCAAAGCCAATTCAGACTTGAGCTATGGCTACACTATGAGGTGCCACTAAAAGGCGTGCAGTGTAGCTGCTGTTTGTCAGCAGGAGAGCGCTCCCCCCGACACAACTTCCACCTCCTCCTCCCCCCTCGAGCGTAGCAGCTTTGTTGGCAAAGTGCCTGTGTAGACAAAGCCTTAGAACAAAGGTCTTAACAGGGAGTTTAATGAAGTGTAACTGTTCAGTTTTCTTATGTCCCCATAGTTAAGTTAAAGTTGTAGAACAAGACTAAACAAACTATTTCTAGCAAATACAATATATGCCTAACATGTCCTCAAATATTCAGCGTACTGTACTTTTTAGGTTACTTCTATTGTATAATCTTCCGTTCCCTCTTTAGATACAAGGCATTTTCATTATCCCTAGTTTAATAACACTTTTAAAAAAATCATCATTGAATTAAAGTAATTTTGTGGGGAGTAGAGTGGAAAGAGGACATTTTATATATTTAGAAAGTGAAATTAAAATTAAGAAGAGAACCAAGTTTACTTATTCCAACTACTGTTGTACTGTTAATATTGTCAGTGTTGCAATTTCAGGGCAGTTTTGGGGGACTCTCAATCTCCTGAGTACACAGGTAGCTAGCTCAGGAACTCCTCTTAGCTGGGCAGCAGTGGCTCCCTCCCCCAACACAGTGCAGGGAGGAGGAGTTAATGGAGGTAACAGCCCAAAGGAAGTCCCTTCCCCTGTAGCCTGGATGGCAGCTGCTGGAGAAGACAAGGCACTGGGGAGCAGGGGAGAGCAGAGACCTGCATTTTTGTATGCTCACATTCAACCTGTGGTTTACAGGTTGAAAATTTAGCTTGCAATTGTCACAAAACACACAATGGGAGTAGTTCAGAAAATAGGATACAGACTAAAAAAACCCTATCATGTATATTCTGTTCCTAAATTTCATGATTTTTAGGGCAAATCTCTTGAATTCTGGGGTGCTGATCCAGTCTGAGCTCATGGGTTGGTAATATCACAATCACACACACACTAAGAAGATTAAGTTAGTGATTGCCAAATGAGTTAGACAGCTGAAGGATTTTACAGTGTTCAGGGGGAGCTAAAATGAGTACTATAGAGCAGGCAGATTCATTACTAAGTTAAGAAGAAAAAGCCAGAGCCTGATCCTGAACTGCTTGTGCCCCTTGATTCCCCCACTGTCTCCACTGCAGTTCTCCTCAAAGGATTTTAAAATAACTGAACTACAGAACAGTTTAAAAGAGAAGGGCGTGGATCGAGAGCACAGCTTCCTGCTACTTTGTATCCTCCTTCTCAGCTCTTGGTTTGGAGGGGAAGTAGTCTCTGGGCTTGTGTATATTAGGCTATATCTATACAGCACACTTACTTCAAGTAAGCACACCTGAATTTTAGTCTAGCCTGGGTGTGATCTTCCCCACTTCAAAGATCTACCCATGTCAAGGCTGCTTCCCCACTCTGAACTTTAGGGTACAGATGTGGGGGCCTGCATGAAAGCTTCTAAGCTTAACTACCAGCTTAGATCTGCTCCGCTGCCACCACTCCCGATGCGAATTCCCTTCCCTGGGTAGCCTTGAGAGACTCTTCACCAATTCCCTGGTGAATACAGATCCAAACCCCTTGGATCTTAAAACAAGGAAAATCAATCAGGTTCTTTAAAAGAAGGCTTTTAATTAAAAGGTAAAAAATCATCTCTGTAAAATCAGGATAGAAAATAACTTTACAGGGTAATCAAACTTAAAGAGCTCAGAGGACCCCCCTCTAGCCTTAGGTTCAAAGTTACAGCAAACAGAGGTAAACACCCTAGTAAAAGGTACATTTACAATTTGAGAAAACAAAGGTAAACTAACACACCTTGCCTGGCTGTTTACTCTCAAGTTTGAAATATGAGAGACTTGTTCAGAAAGATGTGGAGAGCCTGGACTGATGTCTGGTCCCTCTTAGTCCCAAGAGCGAACAACCCCCAAAACAAAGAGCACAAACAAAAGCCTCCCCCCCCCCCCAAGATTTGAAAGTATCTTGTCCCCTTATTGGCCCTTTGGGTCAGGTGTCAGCCAAGTTACCTGAGCTTCTTAACCCTTTACAGGTAAAAGGATTCTGGAGTCTCTGGCCAGGAGGGATTTTATAGTACTGTACACAGGAGAGCTATTACCCTTCCCTTTATAGTTATGACAACCCACATTAATGCATCCTCACCATTTGTGCACTTGCCTGAGTGTCTGGGGAACATCCCATGGTTCTTTGTTCTGAGATGCACTAGGAACTTTCCCAGTTAATTGTAAGAACACTTGCCTATCCTGGGGGGTGAGGAGATGGGAAGAGAAACTGGGAAGTGCATAGGACTCAGTGATTTATTTATTTATTTATTTATTGCCTGTATCCTCTCTGGAAAGTGAGCAGGTACCAGCTCAACTTAAAGTGGAGCCCAGGCTCTAACCCATGGCCCCCACTCAGACAGCCAGCTTGGACTTAATGCACCTCCAAACCTGGATAGATGGTACAGGGGTTAAGGCTAAAACCTGGGTAAGAGCCCTGGTTAATTGTCCAGCATAGATATAATCTTAAAGGTTTCAGAGTAGCAGCCGTGTTAGTCTGTATCCACAAAAAGAAGAACAGGAGTACTTGTGGCACCTTAGAGACTAACAAATTTATTAGAGCATAAGCTTTCGTGGACTACAGCCCACTTCTTCGGATGCATATAGAATGGAACATATATTGAGGAAGTAGTCTTAAAAAAGCTGTGCCAGTGTACCTATTGTTAAAAGGATCCAGTTACAGCAAAGCAAATCCCTAAAATAGTGTTTGAACCAGTTAAAAAAATAAAACCCACACTTGAACCAATTTGGCAATTCAGTAAGCATTTGCTTTATTATTTTAGTCCAAATTAAAGGCAATGAAAGATTTCATAAAAATGGCCATACTGAGTCGGACCAATGGTCCATCTAGCCCAGTATCTTGTCTGCCAACAGTGGCCAATACCAGGTGCTTCACAGAACAGGTAATCAAGTGATCCGTCCCTCCAGCCTCCAGCACACAGAGGTTATGGACACTTCAGAGCATGGTTTTGCATCCCTGTCCTTCCTGCCTAATAGCTATTGACAGACAGGAAAGACAATGTGTGTGGGAGTAGGGAGGAAGAATTATAGGCTCTGATTTTGTTCTTTAGAGCTTGAAAGGAGACCTAGAAGTATCATCTTAGAAGCTTCATCACTTGATGTTTACTCTGCTACTAAATACAAGATACCCAATATATTATAGAAAAACCAATACTGAATTGTCAAGGGATGTCTCTTTTCCATTTCTAGTGTCTATCAACATTGTATCTCGAAGTTTTCATGCCACACTCTGCTCAGTCCACTGAGCCTTCAGTTTTTTAGAACTGAACTATTTCAGGACAATGAATTGCTGTTGTGCACCAACTACACAGTAGATTTAGGGCACCAGATACAAAAACATCCATTTCTAACTTCTGACTAGACACCAGGCCCAGTTTCTCTCTACGAAAATGAGAATACGTTCTTCAGTCTGGACATAGTGATTACTCAATTATCTTGTCAACTCTGGGGTGGCAAACCTGACAGACATTATTGATAATTTTGATTAATTGTTTTAGACAAAGACAGTTGGATAAAAGTGTTAAGAAAATAAAGTGAAAAGGGGCTTGGAGACAAATGGAAGAAAAGAAAACAGGGTTCAATAAAGAGTAGAGAAAGCATTAGTAAGAAAGACAGCAGGGATTCATTTGTTGTGTAATGTGGAAATTCAGGGCTGTGGCCCTTTTGTAAATTCATGGCAATATAAAACAATTTTAATCAAAACACTATTCCACCCCCCATTAGGGAAAGAAAAGCAGTTGTACAATGAGGGCTGGTGATTTACTTGTAAACACAGGATCACACCGTGAAGCTTTCAGTTCATCCTGTTGCTGATCTGTCAGAGGGTTAACTTCTTTTCTTTTGAGAAATGTAAATGTATTCTTTTGTTTAAAAAAAAAAAAAAATGGAGGAGAGGTGATAAACTTTGGTTTATTAATGTTTGGGAGGAGTCTTCCATATCCCTGACTTCATAAGGTTAACTTATGAAAATGCAGCATGCTGCTCTTCTTATTGTGTCAGCTTCAAAGTTTGTAGGTCTCTGATATCTGCAGAAAAGTGTTTGGTGAAAGACTAGCTTTGGAGTCAGAAGTGAAAGTTGGGTTAAAAACAAGACAGAACAAACAGAAAAGCCCTGTGTGTAATATTATCTTTCACTATTTCCATTATCTGTTGTATGATTTAAAGCAGGTGTTCACCCATGACCATTTTGCTCAAACCAATACCAAACTATTAAGCAAAAGTAGGTGTCATCAGGTTCTGTTATCATAACTGATATGCTAAACTATGAAAACACAGGTTTGAAACTTTAAATTTTAGATTTACTCTTCCCCCAGCTCTTCATTGTGTACAAAGATGAAATATTTCAGAAAGAGTGGGGACCCTGAGGTTGTCAAACATCTAAATATTTTACAGGGGCTTAGAGTGCATTTCATAACTGTATTCAAAAAAATTGAGGTTTTTTTACTAATTAAGGTTCCAGTTATATAAGAGACTGTGCAGGCACATCTCTGCCATTCTGTACAGCCCCATTAAAATCAATGGATCTCTGTGTGGCTGCACCCATCTACCGTCAAATGCAAGATCAGGGCCTAAGTGATTTTATAGAATCTGCATACAACATTAATCAATTTTTCCATAGAGATTACATCACCACACACTAACTCAGTGTAAGGTTAAGACTTAGGCATATTGGCTATACTTGAGGAGTCAGAAATGAGGAGTTAACCTACAGTCCCATGACACCCTTGTCATTTTGGTAAGTTTCTTTCTAGTAGACAGACATTTCTTAAATCTTAGGCCTTGGCTACACTTGGCAATTCAGCCAAGTGAAGCGCAAGTGTAGTTGTGCCGCCAGCACTGCGAGAGCTCTCTCGCAGCACTGTAAGTACTCCACCTCTCCGAGGGGAGCAAGCATGCAGCACTGCGAGCACTGATTACACTGGCGCTTTACAGCGCTGCGCTGGGGGGGAGGGCATCTTCACACCCTTGAGTGCAACAAGTTGCAGCGCTGTACAGCGCCAGTGTAGCCAAGGCCTTATAAACATTTCCACTTTTTTCTAAACAAAAGAACATTTTGGATGTCTGCAGGTTTGGATAAGAGCAATAAAATCATTTATAAATCTCTGTACCTAACCAAATACAGTACCACAAAAATGTAAAACATTCACACTTTAACGCAACCTTTGTTCCTCAAGACAAGTTTTGACATAACTATTTAAGACTCTTCCAGGTTTAAGTTTCACACACGCATTTGTCACTAGATCTGGAGTTCTCAAACTTCATTGCATGGTGACACCCTTTTGACAACAAAAATTACTACATGACCCCAGGAGGAGGGGCCAAAGCCTGAGCTGCACCACCATGAGCTGGGGGGCCAAAGCCGAAGCCCCAAGGCTTCAGCCCCAGGCAGGTGGCCTGTAACCTGAGCCCCACCACCCAGGGTTGAAGCCCTCCAGCTTTGGCTTCAACCCCAGGCAGTGGGGTTCAGGCTTCAGCTTTGGGCCCCAGAAAGTCTAAGCCAGCCCTGGTCATGACCCCATTTTAATGGGGTTGCCCATTCTAGGGTCCCAACCTACAGTTTGAGAACTGCTGAACTAGATAAAATGAAATGGCAAGGTTCCTTTTTAAATATCAGTTAAGTTGAAACCACACTAGGAGAAAAAAAAAATGACAACTCCTCAAATCTATTTAAGGCATCCTTGTTACAGAATTCCACATATAATATTCCATCTGCCTTTCCAAAATTCATTACTGAAGAAATTTGCATTAAACTAGAATTTTGACTCTCCATCTGCTTCTCTTACTTATCTCCAAATCAAATAATTGTGATGTCCCAACAAAAAGTTTGATATCACGTAGCAAAGAGCCTGTTTTCCATGTCAATAAAACAAGGTCATCAATAGACAAGACATACAGAAAATGAAATCCATAACTGACTCAAAAGGGAATATTCTTCTCAAAATGAGTCAATTGGTCTCTAGAGTATCCTTAAAGTATACTGACTGAATTAGCTAAAGATTTCATTGAAGATACCCTTTATACACAGTATATACATGAACACAGGTTAGCATGTTGGGTATTCTTTCAGGATTCAATTGTTCTAATATGGCACTAAATTTTTTTGTTTTTTCCTATCAGGTAAAAAAAATTATGGGCTGCAGGATCATGAGTCTGGAGAGCAATTTTCTGTATTTAAACAATAGCCACTGCAGGTGGCGAGAAACAGTCTTTGGCTTAGGGGCTGGGGAAGGACAGTGGGTGATGGTAGTAAGTAGTTAGTAAACTAGTCATTCAGTGCCTCTTATTTTATGCAAGTTTAATCTGGTCACATTAAACAACTCTTCCTATAATCTTCTACTTTAAGAAACAAACAAATTACCAACTTCCTCCCAGCCACCACTTTCACACATACCCACCACCACTACCCATATTTAGGAGTCTTTGAAGGGTAACAGCAAAGCTAGCAAACCTGAGCGAGAACAAGGGAGGGGCCATGCATCATGCTCTGGGGTTGGAGATCTTCACCTCATATTCTAATGGGATCCAACTCAAAGAGCCCCAGTTAACTGGCACAACTCTCACTCTCTTGAGAAGACAGCAGCAGCTTGAGGGAAAAGTCAACATCATTCAAGCAGATCCTGCCCAACATAAGATTTTTGTGGGTGGGGACCCACTCCATAGCTAACGGGGGGAGTATGATTGAAACAGGAGATGCATTCTCCTGTGTAGTGAGAATATCTATCCCCTCCCGATCAGACACCGCAGACCGGACAGCGGCTGCGATGGATCTGAAGGGGGCAGGGGGCGAGGAGAGCAGACAGGGCTGCTGCTATATAGGAAAAGAACAACGAGGTGCAGCAGCGGGGATCTGGAGCCTTGTCCGCCCCAAGAGCGCCCGGGGCAGGTAACCCAGGAGCCCGCCCAGCGCAGCACAGCAAACCCCGCCCGTACCTTTTTCACTTTGCTCTCCAAGTCCATTGTCTCTCTCCGCTGGGAACAAGGCTACTCGAGCGGAGGTTCAGCGGGAGACGCTCACCAGCGGCACGCGGATGTGGTTAGGGCTGCGCTAGCCTCACCCCTGCTTGCACCCAGCCAGAGTAGCTCTTACACTCAAACTTCCGCTGCCCTGCGGCCGCGTCTGCCGCGGAGGGAGTGGCAAGGGAACAAAGGAGCTCCCCAGCCAATCCCGGTGTAGCGGCTCCCTGGTCTGCGAGCCAATCAGAGTCTCACACCGGGCTCCAGCTCGCTTGCCGGCTGAGCAGCAGCCCGGGGCTTGCAAAAGGCCCGACTCAGGGGGTGTGGCGCCTCCCCGGTTAGGGGCTGCGCAGCCGCAGCGGCAGAACGAGCGTGCTCCGAGTCTGGTGCCGGTCTGGGAGGAGTTGCGAAGTTGGATGGGGGCAGAGGGCGCTGAGTTGGGCTTTTGAATCATTCACAGACTGAGTCAGCTGATAAGGTCATGGAGAAGGTATTTGCTGGCGCAACTCTCCAGCTTTGGGCAAATCCGCCTGGAAGTTTGGCTCCTCCCAAAGAAGGGGAAATGGCCTGAAATCTAGTGATGTATTTTGGCAGGAGACAGGATCAGTGCCCGCCTCTCTAAAACTGCCCTCACATGTTCGATAACTTCCCAGGCTCTGTTTTTTCTGGGGTTTGCCTTGTCCTTTGATAAATGTATTTCCTCTTCCTTCAGCGCTACTGCCTTTGGGCAACTTGCCCCACTCTAAGGAATTTCACCGATAAATCACTGCGGTCCGAGGATGACAAAGCAGCTCAACTGAATGTCAAGATGACACAAGCTATGTTTAAAGAAAATGTCAGAGGGTTAGATTTTTGGCTCTGTCTATGCTACAGTTTGGGCCATCTGGCTAATTGCAGGCTGCTTGGCTGGGGCATCACTTTTTGCTCTTTTGTGGTTTGTTTATTGTATTTGTTATAATTTGTATTCTAGTAGTGCCTAGAGGTAATTAGAAAATTGGGGAGTTAGGCACTGAGGGATTTAGAGCAAGATTTTTCAAGGTATGTAGGTGCATAAAACTCCATTGGCATTTGGCAGCCACACACCCGGGCACTTCTAAAAATTCCATTAACAACGGGATTTACGAAAGTACTTAGGGGTGGAATCCACAAAGGGATTTAGGCATTGCAACACTTGCCTAATTTGTAGGCACCTACAAAATCACAAGAACACCCTTGTGATCCACAAAGAAGAGTTAGACACCTAGACTCTCTATAGAATGGGGAGAGAAAATGTGATCTACAAAAGAGCATGCCTGACCAGACTAATGGAGATGCTGATGTGTTCAGCCTTGCCCCTTTCTCAGAAATGGGCACCTAAATCCTGGCTGCAGGGAGGTGCCTAGCTCTGCTAGTGATCCATATTCAGGACCAGTCTCCGTGCATAGGTGCCTACATAGTTTCTTGTGGGAAAGAGTTATGTGCCTGCCTTGCACCACACAAAGGTAGAGGTGGAGCCTATCTTATAGCTTTTATCCCAGTGGCTAAAGCATTCATCTGGGAGGTGGAAAACCCAGGTTCAATTCCCCCAACCCTGCCAGAGAAGAGGATTTGAACAGGGGTGTCCCACCTCTCAGGAGGCTTCTCTAACCACTGAGCTCTTGGTTAGGCTGATAAGGGCTCCCTCAGTCTCTCCTGGTGAAGAGAGAAATACAATGTGATTGGCACAGGGGAGACTCAACACATGGTCTCCTAATACCTGGGACTACTGGAGTACAGAGACCAGAGTAATTCCCACTCTTTCTCACTGTGGTCCATTGACCATTTAAGGATTTATCCACAGTGGAACAGCTTCAACTGGATCTATTGAAAGAGCCCTGCATCAGACTATCCCAGAGCTCAGTTGTTAGAGCACTCTCCTGAGAGTGGAAAGAAGCACTCTATATCCATTCACTGAGGTGATCTATTGTTGAGTGGGAGTGTTTTTTGTGAAAGATTAGATCCTGGTTCCTGTGAAGCCAGCCAGCACTGCAACAGATGGAACTTTGGGGGGGAAATCCTATTTTATTAGATAGGAAAGGAAACTGTTAATAAGTGTAGGGCCTAGCTTACAAAACAAAGTCATAAAATGTGATGTAACCATTTGTTTCCATCACTGTCGCTTGTTTCTAGTGGAGTCTCTATTCTTTCTTAAATAAACTTGGGCACTAAGTGAGTTTTGGTGCCTACAGGGTTTGGTGGGAGTTTTGTGGCTTGTAGTGGGTGACCTAGGTGCCTACATAGCTTTATGGATTCCACCCTAGCTGCCTACATCCCAGACTTAGGCACCTAACTTTTAGGTGCCTAGAAAATCAGCCAGATTCACAAAGCCTGAGTCTGGCACCTGGGCAGTAGCTTACACAATCCCATGGGAGCCTGTGGGGAATTCCAGCGAGAGGGGTGTGTCCTAAATTACACATCTCTCAAAGAGTTCAGTGCCTAAGTATGAACTGCAGGGAGGTGACTGCTTGTTTGGATTGTCCGCTGCTAGCCCTCTCCTGGAGGTAGGTACCTCTATGGATAATTAATGAAAGAAGAAAAAGCAAGTATGAATGCCTCTGTAGCCTGGTGATTTGAGCACTCGCTTAAGTGGTGGGAGATCTAGGTTTGAGTTCCCCTGCTACAGTGACTTTTTAAAGCTTCAACAGGAGAGATTGAGGTAGGGTGACCAGACAGCACATGTGAAAAATCGGGACAGGAGGTGGGGGTAATAGGAGCCTATATAAGAAAAAGACCCAAAAATCAGGACTGTCCGTATAAAATCAGGACATCTGGTCACCCTAGATTGAGGGAGCCCTCCCCATCAGACTAGCCCAATGGCGAGGGCACTCACCTGAGAGGTGACAGATCCCTGTTCAAACTCCTTTTCCCCCTCAAGCAGAAGGGATTTGAACTGGGGGGTTCCCACATTCTGGATGAGTTCTCTAATCACTGGGCTAAAAGTTCTGAGGGAAGTTCTCCTCCTCCAGCTGTTTTGTGTAAGCTTGTCCACAGGGGCTCAATTCAGTAGGTGAGCTCTGAGCACACTTATTGGATTGGGCCCTTAGAATCTTTCCATTTGATGGGTTTTGGATAAGGCTCTTCTGTTTATTTAGGTCTGAAGCAATATAGTCCACCTTTCCTGATTGTTTAAAGTAAAACATTTGTGTGTCATAGCTACTCTCTGAACTCTTGAAATTTGTAAAGAAAGTGGATGTAAACTAGGAAGGTGTCAATTGTTCCTATTTATAAAGAGGGCGGAGGGAATCAGTGACTTGTCAAGAAATTAATATTTCAACTTATAAGAGGCAGTATTGCAAATCAGCCTAAGGGCTTCATCTTGCACTCTTTAAAGTTAGTTTAAATGTAGTTGCTCTGCATATTTTAAACATTGTACCCAACTTTTCCAAACACTAGCTAGGCCAATCACTACTGGAGTAGAACCCATGAGAAGAAACGGTGCATTATGTTATACTGCCAAATTCTTCTTTGTTATATCCGAGCAAATGAAGTTAATGGATCGAACCAATGGATTTATCTCCAGATTTACACCAGTACAACTGAAAACAGAACTTGGAGTCATTGTGTCTTGTGCTTCTTTGTGTATCAGTGATTTTTGTGTAGTTGCTACCAACAAAAGTGGTGTGATTCAAAATATTACTATTCTTCTTAGCAGTTGGTATGCATCTTTGAAAATTTAGATTGTGGTCCCAAACTAAGTTAGGTACAGACTTAAACATTTAAAGAGTCACGCCTTTGCTTTTCATCCTAAAGTGTTCAAATGAGTAAGTCCCATATACATTTTCTCCTTTCATATTTTCCTGTAATCTTGGGGGAGGGGGGGTGGGACATGACTAGATATATACAGTTAAACTGCCCTATGTGACATTTACCAATAATTTGGCAGATTATTTTTTATTTCACGGATTTAAGCAGCTCATATTCTCTCACACACAAACTGTTCTTAAATTGTCAGATGCTAAATGTTCTGTTTTCTCCCAGAGAGGCCAGACATGTCTGTCTTCTAATGTGTTCTTAAATTTTACAACTGCCATTGTTTGCTGAGACTTTATTACAGGGAAAGAAGATTAATATGGGATCCTTTGGATCTTGGCCACATCACAGCAGCTGTTGAAGGCTCAGTCTTGCTCCCATTGAAGTAATGACAATTCCAATTGACTTCTATTCTGGAACTTTAGTAGCAGGCAGCATGGCACAATGCTAATTATGCCAGCTGCTCCTAGGAAGGGATCTATAGACTAGATGCAACCTAGGTCTATGGTGGCTCTTTAGGTCATGTCATGATGAGAGAAAAGGCAATGTGGAAGGCACCAGCTGGCAGTTGTCATGCTGACATAACCAGCATTTGTTGTATCATGTTCCACAGCGATGAGGCTGGTGGTGGTGTGGTTTTTTTGAGGAGGGCTAGATACCAAAGTAATGAGTGCATTATAAGTAACAATCCAGATGCATTAGGTAGATTAGACAGATGCATTTATAAATACAACCCTAAATCTGATGTAGGATGATGTCATAATGGTTATTCATAATGTTTAAAATTCTCTTCTTGTGAAGCTGATATTTAATAAACAGTTTTTATTTAAACATTTAAAGTGGCTCTGTCACTTTAACTTGCAGCTGAATTCCTCTGGTTGTGCTGTTTACTCAAAGCTTTATATGTTATAGAAAATGACAGTGTTGTGCTTTTAAAAATTTTTCTTAAGTATAATTTGAAGTGTAGCATAAATACAGATGTCTGTTTTGCCTCAACGTGGATTAATACACTAATTTAGTTTTCAGAAAACAATTCCGCCCTGAAAATGGATGACATTTGTCTTTTTGTATCTATTTAAATATAACTACTGGTGTAATGGCTTGAGGAGAGATCAATTATTGGGAAAATGGAGCCGCTGCTTTAGTCCACTTATTAGTGCTCTAGCTTTTATTCCTAATAGCAAAATCAGTAGTTATATACATTCTGAAGTGCAGTGCTCCTACCAGAACACGACTGACTATGTTAAAACAATCTATAATTTAAACAAATAAAGTTAGCCAAAATATGTCAGAAAAGTACCAAATAAGGCCAGAGATACTCCTTGGCTCTGTGAAAAGCTGATTGCACAATAATAGTTTCCATAATGTTTCATTTGTTTGACCGTGCATAGAAGTGACATTTGCTGCACATAAAGATGTGAGAGAATAACCAAGAGACAGCTAGGTTAATTTTACCTGTGCTTTTTGTTGTGTTGTTGCTTACCTTGTTTCTGTGTATTTACTTTATATACGTATATCTTGTCTTTATTCAGAACACTTACCTAGTTTTCTGCATCTTTTACCCTAAAAAGCACACAGACAATAAAGTAAAAAGAAACTAGCTTTCAGAAATGCACTGATTTTTAATCAAGTAGGTAACGTAGGATTTTTCTTTGTTATAATCTGGACCAAAGGTCACTGAAGGAATATTCAATAGCAAAAAACAGTAATATGAAATCACCAGAGACTACATTTGGACTCCCTCCCTTGCAAGGTGACTCCAGCACTCATCATAGCACCCTTATTTTTTCACTAGTAGTAATTTAGAGATTAACGGCCTTTTTTTTTTTTTTTTTTTTTTTTTTTCCCCATAAAGGGATAGTGTAACGCCCAGCTAGTCAGAAAAATAGTTATTCTTATGCCATAAAGTATTATTTAGTAACCTCTATCTGGACTGCCAGAAGGTCTCTTAACACTATTTAAGAAGAGTTGTCACCTCACATGAGATCATGCTTTATGGCTACAATTGCTAAGACAAACAGTAATTGACTTACATATTCTGTCTATTCGGTATTACAGGCTATTGTGAGCTTTGCCAGCCACACCCTAGCAGACCCAGCCAGGTCTTAGGAAACAGCCTCTATGCATCAGCCCTCCTAAATACTGATTCCTTTTTTAGCCCTAGGAACAACTCCAGGCTTGGCTGCACAATTAGAGCATTTTCTTGAAGTGGATTAATAATGCTGTCAGGGTCATGCATCGCCAAGCGAGTACTTGAAATACTGAATAGCTCAAAGTCTCTCCATCTATTTATTTCATTCCCAGAAAAACTAACACAAGACTGGAAAAAGAGGTTCCCAACTGAGAAGTGGCCCCCTGCTCTGCCCAATAAATCAGAGAGAAGCTGTAAAATCATAGAGCAGTCCTAGAAGAAGCTTTGATCAGAATGATGAGTAGTTCCCTCCAAACATCTGCAAATAAAATGAAAGTAGTTATCTAGGGTAAACTCTAAAATGTTTCCCTCCTTTCATATCCTTCAACCTATTATTCAGTACTTTAACCTTTATTGTCACACTCAAATCTTTCTTCAGACTCAATGACAGAATAGTAAGGCATAGTTACCCTAATGTAGCTATAGGTATCCTCTTTTAAGTACAAATTTAGGCCCCAGTCCTGCAGATTGCTCTGGGTGGACAGAATCCTGTGGGCACTGGGATCCATCCATGCCATATTAAAACTTCAATTCAAATTTAAAACTGGAATTATATCAATAGTTGCTTTTTAGCTTGTGTGTAATTCATCACATCCCTCATATGCTGAAGTGCTTCTAAAGGCGACGTGGACAGCCCCTTGTTCTTAAGCCTTTTGCTGGAGAGACCTGTAGGTCTATGATGAATTAAAAAAACAGAGTTAGTATCAGGGTTGCTAGGCATCCAGTTTTTGACCGGAATGCCTGGTTGAAAAGGGACCCTGGCAGTTCCGGTCAGCACTGCTGACTGAGCCATTAAAAGTCTGGTCAGAAACGCAGTGAGGAGCTGGGACTAAGGCAGGCTCCCTGCCTGTCCTAGCTCCACACGGCTCCTGGAAGTGGCCGCCAAGTTCTTGTGGCTCCTAGACACATGGGTGACCAGGGAGGTGTTCCGCACGTTGCCCCTGCCCCAGATCCCAGTTCTGCAGCTCCAGTGGCCAGGAACCACAACTAATGGGAGCTGCAGGGGAGGTGCCTGCAAGGATCTGGCATCTGCTTTCTGCAAGCCATGATAAGTGCTGCTGGGACCATGCGCACACACCCCAACCCCCTGTGCCAGCCTGGAGCCCCCTCCTTTACCCCAAACCCCTCATCCCTGGCCCCAACGCAGAGCCCGCACCCCCCTCCCGCACTCCAACCCTGTGTCTTAACCCAGTGAAGTGAGTGAGGGTGGGGGAGTGTGAGGGAGGGAGGGCTCAGAGAAGGGGCAAGACGGGTATTTGGTTTTGCGAGATTAGAAGGTTGGCAACCCTACTCAGTATCTTTCTTCTAACACACAGAAACCTCTCACAAGCAGCCATGAGCCTAACCACATCATGTTTTACACTCACTTCTTGTGCCTTTTCTTTAGGCCTTGATCCTGCAAAGACTTATGTATGTGCTTCACTTTACACACTTGAGTAGTCCCATTGAGTTAAAAGGGAGTATTGACTAGCATTAAGTTAAGCACAGCAGGTAGGCTCCAGGAAAGGACTTAGGCATTTGCGATGCTGAAGATCACAACACCTAATTTTTAGATGCCTAGAAAATCACAGGAACATCACTGCAGTACACAAAGCCAAGTTAGATACCAGGTCTCCCTATACAATGAATGTGATCCACAAAAGTCAGCACACTAGGCGGGGAGCCACTTAAGCTACCAATGGGTAATGCCAACAAGGGGGGTGTTTGCTAAGCCTTGGCTCAGAGAAAGGCACATAAATTTGGGCTACAGGGAGGTACCTATTTCTTCTTAGTGATCCAGGAACCTGTTGACTGAAATGAGGTTCTTACCCACAAAAGCTTATGCTCCCAATACTTCTGTTAGTCTTAAAGGTGCCACAGGACCCTCTGTTGCTTTTTACAGATTCAGACTAACACGGCTACCCCTCTGATACTTGTTATCTGGAGGTACCTATGCCACTTCTTGTGGGGATGAGTTAGGTGCCTGCTTTGCTTCACACACACAACAGCTGGAGGAAAAGGGAAAAAGGAGGAGCCCCCAAAACAGAAAATCCCATAGCTCAGTGGTTAGAGCAGCTTCCTAAGAGGTGAGAGACTCCTATTCAAATAGTTTCTCCCCCTCTGGCAGAGAGGGGTGAATTGAACCTGAGTCTCCCACATCCCCAGAAAGTGTTCTAACCACTAGGCTAAAAGGTATATGGTGAGCAACTCCTCCTCCTCCAGCCAGACTTTACATGGTACCTGGTTGGATAGGTGTGCTTAGAGGCGATCTACTGAATCTGTCCCCACATATGAGCTAGGCAGCCAAATGCCCATCTTCCCTTGGTTTGTGATTTGCTCTGGGGTTTAGTTAGGAGATGAGCATCTGGATGCCTAGAGGGAGGCAGCAGTGTGCATGCTCAGAGGCGGATACTTAAGTGTGGAGGGAACCTTTACCCTTAAAACTTAGGTGCCTAAACTCACTTGGTGCCTATGGGGTATGGCAGGAATTTTGTGGATAACAGCGGAGCCAAAACTGGGATTTAGGTGCCTAAATCTGGGGTGTAGGTGCCTACGTACCTCTATTAAAACTGACTGTAATACGTTAGTAAGATAAGAATAAAAAAGTCAAAATAAGGGTTTTCACAACATGTGCTTATACTTTGCTTTGTACTTCCCACATATCTTCTGTCCTCCTTGTCCATGTGCTGCTCTATTAACGACATCTAAATTCCCTTGCCTCTCTCGAAAGGAATCACTAAGATCTGAGCTCACCTATCCCATCCACCTTTTGATTGCTTCATAACCATCACATTTTAAATATAATTTTGTAGCATCAGTTCTTTATCACCAAAACAGCTGATAAAGACACAAAAAGCAATGAGGAAAGGAAACATTTAGTTGAAGCAGTGTTCCCCAGGACAGGCCAACCTCATTGTTTCTTTCCTCCTCTCCTTCCCCTCACCCTTAATCATATAAATGAAAATGGCAGTTAAAAGTTGCTAAACACTTTTCATTATAAGACCTTGTTTTCAAGTTGCTTTTAACTTTGCCATACGGAATCCCTTTGGGATGAAACTTTCCATGCCAGGTATCTGCCTCATATCTGCCTACTTTTTTTTTTTTTTTTTTTTATTTGTTGTTTTCAGCAAAAATATCTCAGCTGTTTCTCAGAATGAGAATAGGGGAAAATACTTAGTTTTCCTCCTAAGTCTCCTCTGAGCATGAGCTTGTTACAGCTGAATTCTACTAAGATTCTGTCCTGAGCCTACTCCAGCCCAGGGGATGAGCAGGACTTTCCCTGCAATTGCTGTTACCAGCTGCTATATCTCCCATGATCAATGCACCCCTCCTGGCAACCAAGAAGCATGCAAGGAGAAGGAAGGCACATGCATCTTGACTGGAATGCAGAGGTCAAAAAGCCATTCCTGGAGAGCTGGTGAGGGCAAAACCTGGGTCGTGGTGGTAAAGACCAAGATGGAGGATTGAGATGAAGAACTGGTGAGCTTGAGGAGTCGAGGACTGGTGAGGAGTGCTCTTAAACCCCACAGCTAATGGAATTTCAGGTCTTTTTCTTTTCTTTCCCCACTTCAGTCTGCTTTTTTTAAAGACCTAGGAAATTACATACAAACTACTACATTAAAAGAACATTCAGGTTGCAAAGCCAAGCACTCAAAAGTTAGGAAATGCCAGAAATAAGGCTGCTGATGTGATCTTAATTTGGCCCCTTTGTGCATAAGTTTTACTGTAAAGTGATTCCATGATCACATACTATTCTTTCCACAGGGTCATGGCCTCATTCAGTATACAGAATGAATGGTGCTTAGATAATGAATCCAGGTTGTGTGTTGGATCCCTGGAATGAGGCAGTGGATTGCAGGGTAAAAAAGGATGGTTTTGTGGCTTAGACGGATGAATGCCACTCTAGTGAACTGTAAACTATCTTTGCCTCTGCCATAGAGGTTTTTATGTGATATGAGGTGTGTCACTTACACCAAACTCTTCATAGGTGGCCACTAAAGTGTTCCTCATTTTCTGTGTTCCCAAATTGAAAGAGTAGCATGTTCCAACCCTCCAATGATGAATGCAGAACCAAGGGCAAATGTGATGTATTCTGATATGCCTTTGTAGTCCCATTTCTTGAACAATTATGTAGCAGAAATAGCTGGGAAATTAGTTAATTAACCATTAGAACAATTTACCCAGGGTTGTGGTGGATTCTCCATTACTGACCATTTTAAAGTGAAGATTGGATTTTTTTTTCCCCGAAAATATGCTCTAGGGATTATTTGGGAAATTTCTATGGCCTGTGTTATACAGGAGGTCAGACTAGATGATCACAGTGGTCCCTTCTGACCTTGTAATCTATGTATCTATGAATGATTTGTCATTTATTTATTTAAATTGATACATTCTCTAGGTGTAAAAGCTATGTTAAGCCAAAAATTAAAGACAACATAAATGTCAGATCTAGTTCTATAATATAAAACTATAATCCCTAAAAATGGTTTTTCAGTCAGCTACCCTATTTGGATATATTTCCTATCCAATTTTGCCTAGTTGTACCAGTGAAAAAATTGACTAATCAGTACTAAAGACAAAGATATGATTGCTCTCTTTAAATATATCAGAGGAATAAATACCAGGGAAGGAGAGGAATTATTCCAGCTCAGTACTAATGTGGACACGAGAACAAATGGATATAAACTGGCCATGGGGAAGTTTAGGCTTGAAATTAGACGAAGGTTTCTGACCGTCAGAGGGGTGAAATATTGGAACAGCCTTCTGAGGGAAACGGTGGGGGCGAAGGACCTGTCTGGTTTTAAGATTAAGCTAGATAAGTTTATGGAGGGAATGGTTTAATGGGATAATGTGATTTTAGTCAAAGGAACAGCGTGCCATGGCAGGTAAATAGTATAATGGCTAATGAGGGTCAGGCTGGAGAATCTTGCCTACGTGCTTGGGGTTTTACTGATCGCCATATTTGGGGTCGGGAAGGAATTTTCCTCCAGGGTAGATTGGCAGAGGCCCTGGAGGTTTTTCGCCTTCCTCCGCAGCATGGGGCAGGGATCGCTAGCAGGAGGATTCTCTGCTAATTGAAGTCTCTAAGCCACAGGATTTGGGGACTTCAACAGCAGAGTCAAGGGAAAGGGTAGGGACAGCTTTGTGGCCTGCATCATGCGGGAGGTCAGACCAGATGATCATAATGGTCCCTTCTGACCTTAAAGTCTATGAGTCTATATGTGGACAAGATCCCATAAATGGGTTAATTCTCTTAAAAATTCATCAATCATTCTTTCATCTAGGACAAGCAGGATTTTTTTTTTTTTTTTTTTTTTTGTCTTGATAGGTGAGCGGCATACATCACCAATTTGGTTAACTTAATGTACCCTTTCTGTGCATATGCACATTAAACATTATTTGAAAGCTGCTTATGACTATTTAAAGAGGAGATATGATGTGGTGCTGTTTCCATAGAAATGGAGATAAATAATGACGTAATCAACATGATAAAATGACCACTTTGGAATATTTGCATTAGTTTCAGGTAGTTTAATTACTTTTTGTATTATTTCAAGACACAAAATTAAATTTCTTCATGACCTCAAAGCAACACCACAACAATCTAAAGGGTAAAACAAAATCTAGTAATTTGTGCAAGTATCATTGAAATTTAATAGCACTGTTGACACTTCTAGTTCACATCATTATCCTAATTTGTTCATTGTTATCTCAGAGTGCGGGGTTACCATAATCTTCATTGCCTTGGCACGTTTACAGTTCTGTGCAGGGAAGATTGTTCTGACTACAGACACAGTTGATTGTGCAGCAACCCCTATTGGTACATGCACAGATAAGGTCTTTGTAGCAGCTCTGAAACCATTAGGCCCTTGAAGAATACAGGAAGTGGTTAATCATCCATATTTTTTTCCACCCATGTTTCAATGGTGACCCAGTAACTGATTTATCTATGCGTGAAGACCTCCAAATCTTTGTTTGCCAAGATGCTTTTCTGACATGGTCTTCAAAACTGTCCTAACATGGTGGGAGTTTGGCCAGTGACTTGTCCTTTGATGGCTAGATTGAGACACAAGCAATACAGGTCTCCATGGGTCTCCTTTTTTCTCACTCTGATCATACAGCACTGCTACCAACTTCCTTGCTGCAGAAATCATAGCTTGTCCATCACTCTCCCAATTTGGCAAGATATCTGAAGTGGTAAGCTCCCTTTGTTTTGACACTAAACAGATTTCTTTTCCCACTACCAAATAGGGATGAAAGTCACATCTTTAATGCGCATACAGCAGGAAGCATGTTGCAGAAGTCAGAAGTGAGTGTATCACAAATTACTTGCTTGTCAGTTGTGCTGTTAACAGTGCCTGTTTCAATATGTTATCTATGTATTCTGTTCTTGGAAGCAGTGAACAGTAAGGGCGAAAGCATCTGTATTAGGTGACCTAATTACTGATTCTTTGACAGTAAGTGACCCAAAAGCCATATTGGCACATACAGCATGCTGAAGCATCCTTCTGTCCACTTCCTCTTGAGTACTGTACAGGTCTTGGGCTTCTCCAGCTCCTGTACTGGTGATGGACTTCACTATTGGAAAACCATCCTACAATGAGGAGTGCTTGTGTTGGGTGTGCTACTACACTCTCAAGGGCATTTTGAATCATATATTCACAGAGGAATTTTACAAGTGACTGCTTGTTGGATGCCATGTAGGAAACTTTTTCCATGGAGGCTCAGGGTAACCACCAATCACCTGGTATGTCTTGCATACAACTTTAGATCATGTCCAGTGTTATCTTTTGTAGTTTTCATAGAGTTACTGTTGTCAGATCTGTGAAAGACTAAGATTACAGAATTAGCTTTGTCAAATCCTTCTAGGACCTGCCTCAAATATGTAGCAGCCAATTCATTGAATCTGTGGAATTTGTCTTCAGCCATCATTTGTGTGAAAGCTATGGCATCTCTGATGCACACGGTGGTTTCTTTGTTGCATGGATTCTTTCAGCTTGAACTTCCAGCTGATGCCCTAATTCAACTTTGTCCTCATTGTTCCATCAGCATGGAAGAGGGACATAGGCACAGGTTCTATTGGGTAACAAAGAACAGTTGCCATTGAAATATCATCTTGCTATGGACACACCTCTATGGAAAAACAATTTATAAACTGTTATTGTCTGTCCCTTGCCAGACTTAAATTTGGTCTTCTTGCCCATGTCAGCAAATGTTTTGATGCCAGATAGCTTCTTTAGCCCTATCAAGACATATGTCTCATCAGAATCAAAGTGCATCTCTCACAAATCTCTCCATTGTTTTTCATCAATATCTGCCTTTTTCAGTAGGGATTCTTGTATGTCTGTTAGATATACTCCATGTATGTGCATAAGTCACCTCTGGATGTGATTCACAATCAAATGGGTTTGTTATATTGTTGATGACATGGTTGGCAAGAGCTATAACATCGTGTTCATCCCTCTTCAGTGCAGGGGGTTTATGGATTTTGGTCTTCACTATTTCTTGTTAGTTCATTTCTTTCTCTCATAGCTCTTGCATATTTATAATATGAAGCTGAGTATTGTCCTCTCTAACACTAATACTGATCTATGCATAAGTGTCACTGAAAGCTAGTTTCTAGATTATTCCAAAGGCTAGTACTGCATCTCTAGGCAATTTCAACTTAAATCTTTTACCAGGCAGAGTAGATGCTACATTTTATGTACAAAAGTTTACACACAGAGAAGCATTACATTAGGACTTCATGTACATTCATGTCCACCCGGTAAGAAGTACAAACTATGGGCATGCAATCTACTGCTACTGGTGCACAACCTGATCTGGTCAGCAAATTTCACTTGAAAATATAGACAACTATTATAATCACTTGTGAGATACTTTGACTACTAGGATTATGTCCTGTGAAAACATATCATGTTAGTATATTGCACAATGTTGATATTCGCCACTTTTGCCACATGCTAAACAGCTTAATCATAAGACTGGAAGAGACCTCAAAAGTCATCTAGTCCAGTCCCCTGCACTTGTGGCAGGACTAAATGTTATCTAAACCATCCCTGACAGGTGTTTGTCTAACCTGCTCTTAAATCTCCAGTGATGGAGATTCCACAACTTCCTTAGGCAATTTATTCCAGTATTGAACTACCTTGGCAGTTAGGAAGTTTTTCCTAATGTCCAACCCAAAACACCCTTACTGCAATTTAAGTCCATTGCTTCTTGTCCTATCCTCAGAGCAGGGGCACATGTACTCTTGGGGGGTGGGGGCAGGGAGGCAGAGCTCTTCCATGGGGTACATCAACTCCTCTAGATATTTGCCTAGTTTTACAAAAGACTACATAAAAGACTACATAAAAAGCACTAGAGAAGCAAGTACAAATTAAAATTTCATACAGACAATGACTTGTTTATACTGCTCTATATACTATACACTGAAATGTAAGTAAAATATTTATATTTCAATTTATGTATTTTATAATGGTTAAAAATGAGAAAGTAAGCAATTTTTCAGTAATAGTGTGCTGTGACACTTTTTGTATTTTTATGTCTGATTTTTGTAAGCAAGTAGTTTTAAAGTGAAGTAAAACTTGGGGGGGAGAGGGTACACGAGACAAATGAGACTCCTGAAAGGGGTACAATAGTCTGAAAAGGTTGAACATCATTGCCTCAGGTTATTCTCCCTCTTCCTTGTAACAACCTTTTATGTACTTAAACTGTTACCATGTCGCCTCTCAGTCTTCTCTTCTCCAGACTAAACAAACCCAGATTTTTCAATCTTCCCTCATAGGTCATGTTTTCTAGACATTTAATCATTTTTGCTGCTCTTCTCTGGACTTTCTCCAATTTGTCCACATCTTTCCTGAAATGTGGTGCCCAGAACTGGACACAATATTCCAGTTGAGGACTAATCAGTGCAGAGTAAAGTGGAAGAATTACTTCTCATGTCTTGCTTACAATACACCTACTAATACATTCAAGAATTATGTTTTCTTTTGCAACAGTGTTACACTGTTCACTCATATTTGGCTTGTGATCCACTATGCCCCCCCGATCTTTCTGCAGTACTCTTTCCTAGGCAGTCATTCCCATTTTGTAGGAGCACAATTGATTGTTCCTTCCCAAGTGGAGTACTTCGCATTTGTCCTTATTGAATTTCATCCTGTTTACTTCACACTATTTCTCCAGTTTGTCCGATCACTTTGAATTTTAATCCTATACTCTAAAGCACTTGCAGTCCCTCCCAGCTTGGTATCATCCGCAAACTTTATAAGTGTACTATCTATGCCATTATCTAAATCATTGATGAAGATATTGAACAGACCCAGAACTGATCCCTGTGGGACCTCACTTGATATGCCCTTCCAGCATGACTGAAGTATTGATAACTACTGCCTGGGAATAGTTTTCCAAATAGATATGCACCCACCTTATAGTAGTTCTATCTAGGTTGAATTTCCCTAGTTTGTTTATGAGAGGGTCATGCAAGACCGTATCAGAAGCTTTACTAAAGTCAAGATGTACCACAACTACTGCTTTTCCCCCCCCCCATCCACAAGGCTTGTTACCCTGTCAAAGAAAACAACTGTTAGGTTGGTTTGACACAATTTGACAAATCCATGCTGGCTGAAAAAATATTTGCCCATACAAAACCAATAAAAATCTTTTAATACATTGTTGTTTGCTAGTTTTGACCAATAAACATCAAATTAAGATGTTGAAATTAACTAAACAATAAACAATAGTCATAGTTATGTTGTAGTGTTTTGGGGGCTATGCAAAACTATTACACTTTTTCATTTTGGGTACCATTGTTTCACCTTGTCTACAGGGTTACAGTACCACCTGAGGTCTCATGTGAAGATCTCATCTAAACATCCATAAATTAAACTTTCAAATTATATATGATGTGGGGGTGTGTAGGGTGGGTACATTAAACTCCAACAAATAGCTTTTTCTGGAGAATTATGACATGCCTATGAAGTGATTTATGTTAGAAAGCAATGGTCAGTTGAGAACTTGAAATTACATGGAAGCAGGAATGCAGATTACCTAGGGCATAGGAGCCATCTCTTTCAGTATTGAAATTGTCACTCATCTCTCACCTAGTTTGGGTAACAAGCCATGCTGTTTTGAAACTATCTTATCCTATTTGTCTTTAAAGAGAGATGACATGAGTTACATGTTTTCTTTGAAGTGAGACAATGGTCAAGTATGTTGGTCTAAATGATCTGCTAGTGAATCTAAAATGAAAATTTACAATTTAAAATAATACAGTGAATGTCTCCTGAACACTTGTGGTGTGGGATTAAGGGTAAAAAAATCGATACACAATGTTCCTGATTCACTACTGCATTACTCCAGTTTTATAGTTGTATAAAGCCATTCTGGTTAATGGAGAGGCAGGATTGTCCAGTGGTTGGGGAACTAGTCTTAAGCCTGGTCTACATGACGATTTTAGGTCAAATTTAGCAGTGTTACCTCACGCTTTTTAGCCTGGACCCATCCACATGACGAAGCCCCTTTTTTCGACTTAAAGGGCTCTTTAAATCAATTTCTTTACTCCACCTCTGACAAGGGGATTAGCGCTGAAATCGGCCTTGCCGGGTCAATTTTTGGAGTAGTGTGGACGCAATTCGATGGTATTGGCCTCCAGGAGCTATCCCAGAGTACTCCATTGTGACCGCTCTGGACAGTGCTCTCAACTCAGATGCACTGGCCAGGTAGACAGGAAAAGGCCTGTGAACTTTTGAATCTCATTTCCTGTTTGGCCAGCATGGCAAGGAGAGCGCGGATCTCATCAGCAGAGGTGACCATGATGGAGTCCCAGGATCACAAAAGAGCTCCAGCATGGACCAAACAGGAGGTACGGGATCTCATCGCCGTATGGGGACACAAATCCGTGCTAGCTGAAAGTCTCCAAGGGCATGAAGGACAGAGGCTATCACAGGGACGCAAAGCAGTGCCGCGTGAAAATTAAGGAGCTAAGGCAGGGGTCGGCAACCTATGGCATGCGTGCCAAACATGGCATGTGAGCCGATTCTGAGTGGCATGCTGCTGCCCACTGAGAGGAGGAGGGGCAGAGGGGCTGGAAAGCACCATGCTGGGGGAAGAAGGGGGAGGAGGTAAGCTTGGTCCTGCAGCAGCCAAGCTCCCCGCTTCTTCCCACAACATGATGCATTCCAGTCCCTCCTCCTCCCCCTCTCCCTGCCAGTGATGGCCCTTGCCAGGGGGAGCAGAGCAGAGCCGAGTGGCAGCGTGCTCCCTGCTCCGTAGAGGAGGCAGAGAGAGGTAGGGACGGGCCTGGGGAAAGGGGGTGGATCAGGGCATATCCCTTCCAGCCCCCTGCCATGAGCCGCTCAGGGCAGGGGGCTGTGAACACCCCCCCCCCCCGCGCCGAGCACCCCTGCCGTGCGTGCGCGCCCCCCCCCCCCAGTCTTGTGCCCTGCACCTCCACACACACCCCCAGTTGCCCTCTGCCCTGACCTTGAGTTGCCCTGCTCAGCCCGCTGCAGGCCTAGGTGAACAGAACCCCAGGCTGGAAGTGGGCTGAGCAGGCTGGCGGCGTAAGATCAGCATTTTAATTTTTAAAGGAAGCTTCTTAAACATTTTGGAAACCTTATTTACTTTACTTTACATACAACAATAGTTTAGTTATATAATATAGACTTAGAGAGAGAGACCTTCTAAAAAACATTAACATGTATTACCGGCACACGAAACCTTAAATTAAAGTGAATAAATGAAGACTCAGCACACCACTTCTGAAAGGTTGCCTACCCCTGAGCTAAGGCAAGCCTATCAGAGAGGCAAACGGCCGCTCCAGATCAGAGCCCTGAACATGCTGCTTCTATGATGAGTTGCATGCCATGCTAGGGGGTGCAGCCACCACTACCCCAACCCTGTGCTTTGATTTGGTCAATGGAGAAGCACGCAACACGGAAGCGTGTTTTGGGGACGAGGAAGATAGCGCACAGCAAGGAAGCGGAAAAACTGGTTTCCCCAACAGCCAGGATATGTTTTTTACCATGGACCTGGAGCCAGTAGCCCCCAAACCAACCCAAGGTGTGCTCCCAGACCCTGAAAGGGGAGAAGGGACCTCTCTGGTGAGTGTACCTTTGTAAATATTAAACATGGTTTAAAAGTAAGTGTGTTTTTAGTGATTAATTTGCCCTGGCATTTACAGCCAGTACAGCTACTGGAAAAGTCTGATGTGTCTGGGGATGGAGCAGAAATCCTCCAGGAGAGCTTTATGGAGATGTCCCTGGATGTACTCCCAAAGCCTTTGCAAAAGGTTTCTGGGGAGGGTGGCCTTATTCCGTCCACCATGGTAGGACACTTTGCCACGCCAGGCCAGTAGTCTGGAATCATTGCATAACAAAGCATGGCAGCGTATGGTCCCGGTATTTGCTGGCATTCAAACAACATCCATTCCTTATCTCTGTTATCTTCAGGAGAGTGATCATTCATGTGGCTGAACAGAAATGTTCCCCGCTGTTAGCCAGGCCGTGGGGGGGAGGGTTGAAGCGATCATCCCAGAGAACTGGGTGTATGCGTGGGGGGTGTTATTTGGGTTTGTGCTGCATGCTAACCTGCAAACCGCAGCCCATCCTTTTAAATTGCCAACCCATTTTAAATGGTCAACCCACCAGTCACTTGGTATGGGAAATGAAGGCACTGCTGTTTGAAACCATTCCCACACATTATGAAGGTTAAAGAAGCCAAAACACTGTGGCTTACCATGGCTGCCTGCAAGCTGAATTCTGTTGCCTGGCACCGCGTGAGTGATCTCTCACACCAAACCCGCAAGCCCTCAATATAAGAGGCAAAATCCGACCTTGTAACAAAAGCAAATGTGCTATGTAATGTGAACAGCAAGGTTTAACATGAAAGAGTCTACCCATTGTTCTCTAAAATGTCTCTTTAACTACCACGCTCCTTTTTTTCCCCTCTCCACCAGCTGCAAATTTTTCTCCTTCACAGAGGTTAGCAAAAATTGGAAGGCAAAAAAAACGCACTTGGGATGAAATGTTTTCTGAGCTCATGCTGTCCTCCCACACTGACTGACAGAGCACAGCAGAATGCGTGGAGGCAGACAATGTCAGAGTGCAGGAAAGCACAAGTGGCATCAGCTTGCTTACAGAAGGCAAGAGTCAATGCTCCAGCAGCCAGAGCACCAAACTGATATGCTCCAGCGTATGGTTGAGCTGCAGGAAAGGCCTTGTCCTTCCCTCCTCTTCTCCCCCCCGCCATCCCTCCTGGGCTACCTTGGCAGTTATCCCCCTCTGTGTGATGAATTAATAAAGAATGCATGAATGTGAAGCAACAATGACTTTATTGTCTCTGCAAGCGGTGATCAAAGGAGGGAGGGGAGGGTGGCTAGCTTACAGGAAAGTAAAGTGAACCAAGGTGGGGAGTCATCAAGGAGAAATAAACAGAACTGTCACACAGCAGCCTGGCCAGTCACGAAACTCATTTTCAAAGCTTCTCTCATGCGCACCGTGCCTTCCTGTACTCTTCTAACAGCCCTGGTCTCTGGCTGCACGTAATCAGCAGCCAGGCAATTTGCCTCAACCTCCCACCCCGCCATAAACATCTCCCCCTTACTCTCACAGATATTGTGGAGTGCACAACAAGCAGTATTAACAACGGGAATATTGGTTTCGCTGAGGTCTGAGTCAGTAAACTGCACCAGCACACTTTTAAATGTCCAAATGCACATTCTACCACCATTCTGCACTTGCTCAGCCTATAGTTGAACAGCTTCTGACTGCTGTCCAGGCTGCCCGTGTATGGCTTCATGATCCACGGCATTAAGGGGTAGGCTGGGTCCCCAAGGATAACTATAGGCATTTCAACATCCCCACTGGTTATTTTCTGGCCTGGGAAGAAAATCCCTCCCTACAGCTTTTGAAACAGATCAGAGTTCCTGAAGTCGCAAGCGTCATGTACTTTTCCCGGCCATCCCATGTTGATGTTGGTAAAACATCCCTTGTGATCCACCAGTGCTTGCAGCAGCATTGAAACATATCCCTTTCGGTTTATGTACTCACTGGCTTGGTGCTCCAGTGCCAAGATAGGGATATGGGTTCCGTCTATTGCCCCACCGCAGCTAAGGAATCCCATTGCAGCAAAGCCATCCACTATGACCTGCACGTTTCCCAGAGTCCCTACTCTTGATATCAGCAGCTATTTGATTGCTTGGGCTACTTGGATCACAGCATCCCCCACAGTATATTTGCCGACTCCAAATTGATGCCCGACTAAGCGGTAGCTGTCTAGCATTGCAAGCTTCCACAGGGCTATCGCCACTCGCTTCTCAACTGTGAGGGCTGCTCTCATCTTGGTATTCTGGTGCTTCAGGGCAGGGGAAAGCAAGTAACAAACTTCCATGAAAGTGCCCTTATGCATGCAAAAGTTTTGCAGCCACTGGGGATCGTCCCAGACCCGCAACACTGTGCAGTCCCACCAGTCTGTGCTTGTTTCCCGGGCCCAGAATCAGCGTTCCATGGCATGAACCTGCCCCATTAACACCATGATGTGCACGTTGCCGGGGCCTATACTTTGTGAGAAGTCTATGTCCTCATCACTCTCGTCATCGCGCTGCCATCGCCTCCTCACCTGGTTTTGCTTTGGTAGGTTCTGGTTCTGCATATACTCCAGGATAATGTGTGTGGTGTTTAAAGTGCTCATAATTGCCATGGTGATCTGAGTGAGCTCTATGATCCCAGTGCTATGGCGTCTGGGCTGAAAAAAGGCGCAAAACAATTGTCTGCAATTGCTTTCACGAAGGGGGGGAGGAAGGAGGTGCCTGATGACATGTACCCAGAGTCACCTGCGACGCTGTTTTTGCCCCATCAGGCATTGGGATCTTAACCCAGAATTCCAATGGGCGGCGGAAAGTGCGGGAACTGTGGGATAGCTACCCACAGTGCAACACTCTGGAAGTTGACGCTAGCCTCAGTACTGTGGACGCAGTCTGCTGACTTAGTGCACTTAGAGCATTTTGGGTGGGGACACACACAATCGACTGTATAAAAAAAATTTCTAAAAAAATGACTTCTATAAATTGGACCTAATTTCGTAGTGTAGACATACTCTTAGACTCAGGAGACCCAAGTTCAGTTCTGTAGTCCATCCCAGGCTTCTTATGTGGCCTTGGGAAAATCACATATGGTAAAAATTTCCAAAAGGAACTGGAGTGCTTCACAGAGTGTCATGGGAATAAATACATTCAACTAAGAGTTGCTCAGATAATGTGGTAAACAGGGTCAATATAAGTATCTCAAATAGGTTATAGGGCAGTAATGAATCCCAGAATTTGAAAATGACCTAATATTAGAAACAGCTGATCAGATGTTTGTTTAATTCTGCTGGTACAGCCTATTATCCTCTCAAAAGAGGAGAATAAACATTTTAACAAGGAGAATTCATTTGGGGTTTGATGCAAAACCTATTCAGATTAACAGAAAAATTCCCATTGATATCTACAAACTTTGGATCAGATCCTTGGCTAGGTCAAATTACTTCAAGTGACAATGGGACTTGATTTATCCCCTGCCCCAATTACAGAGGTCTGCTCATAGCTATATACAAAGATGCTGCTGTACATTTGGAAAACCTGTATTTTTCCTTTTGAATTTGAATTGCAATTTCAAACCCTGTTTTCAAAACAAGATTATCAAACATCAAATATAAGCAAAGCTCTTAGTAAATCTGAATGCAAGTTAGCAGTCATTCATTGCACATTATTAAACATTTTTCACAAATCACAGTGTTGTCACTGTAATTAGAAGCCTCTTTATACTGCATTAGTGGCTTGTTAATCTGACAGAGATGTTATTAATATCAAGGTCTTAAATATGACATTTACATTAAAAGCTTCTTGCTCTTGAGACATCTGTGATTATTCTGTTTACTTTAGAGACTTTCACATCATTTAGGAGAACTTCATAATATATTAGTGACTTTGTATTAACCTCCTGCTATAATTCTGATTTAAATTTGTAAAGCCAGTAATAGTCTAGGCTGATTATATTTGCTACTTTCATATTATAATTAAGGCTGGACTTCTGGCATGGCTGCCATAAGAGTTTTGAAACCAACAATTTTTACAAAAAACAAAACTAACTAACAAACAAAAAAACCAGTCCATGGTTGGTGGGTTTTTTTTTTTTTGGTTTTGTTTTCTGTAATTTGTATTTTCTGCCTGTATATGAGTGGGGGGGAGCAAGGTGAATGATAAATAGGGGAAGAGACTTCAATGAGAGCCTTGAAAGCTGCAAATTTAAGTCTTGGGCTGCCTAAGGGGTTATTGGAGAAAAGGAGCTTACCAACAACTATCTTCAAGAGATTAAATCCTCCATGGAGTCTTAAAGCCCCCCCTCCCTTCCCCTCCTCCAGAAAAAAGATCTTGGAGAGTCAGACTGGATTTCAACATGTAGCTCCAGTATGGCAACACATCTGTTCAGAATTGTCCATTGTTACACACAGAACTGTCCACTTGGCACATTTTGTGATTTGCAATAAAAGTAATTGGGGAAAAAATAAAGGTTGCGGTTGATGCAAAATAATGCCAAGGACTTTTGACATTTTAAAAACTATATTTCCTTGACTCCTGCCCTTCTTCTCATAAAACCCCTCTGATTCTCTCCATAAAATAAAATTAAAAAGAGCCATGAGAAAATGACAGTCCTAATTACAATATAAAATATATATGGATCAGATTGTGGCCCAGCAGTTTAGGGAAGTAAAACGCACAACCTCTGTGGTTCTCCAGAACTTGGGGTTCTTTTCTTGCACAGCTCCTGCAGCACCCCTTGCATTGGGCAGATTGTAAATGTCAATGCAAGATTAAAGTTAGAAATAAAAATGCCAAAAATTAGTAAACAGGGACTGGGAAAACAAGAATGTCACAATAAGATTAACTTATCCACATTCAGTAGTGCAAGTAGAATCCATTTCTTACTGGTACGAGGGGCACATGACCTCCTCACGTGATCCTCCACATGACTCCTCCCCAGCCCACCCCTAGGGCCCCCACACTATCCCCATCCCCTCCCCATGATCCACCCCCCCTTACCTGGGGAAAGGCTGGGACCGGTACAGCCATGCTGGAGACTGCCAGCGTTCTGCTCCTTTCCCTGCTGCGGTTCCCACAGGGCTCTCCCGGGAACCGCAGCAGGGAAAGGAGCAGAATGCTGGCAGCCTCCGGCGGCTGTACCCACCCCAGCCCTAGCCTCAGCCCTGTCCTCCGATGGGGCTGCTGTATAGACAGATTTCAGAGAGCAGCAGTGTTAGTCTGTATCCGCAAAAAGAACAGGAGTACTTGTGGCACCTTAGAGACTAACAAATTTATTAGAGCATAAGCTTTCGTGGACTACAGCCCACCTCTTCGGATGCATATAGAGTGGAATAAATATTGAGGAGATATATATATACACACATACAGAGAGCATAAACAGGTGGGAGTTGTCTTACCAACTCTGAGAGGCCAATTAAGTAAGAGAAAAAAACTTTTGAAGTGATAATCGAGATAGCCCAGTACAGACAGTTTGATAAGAAGTGTGAGAATACTTACAAGGGAGATAGATTCAATGTTTGTAATGGCTCAGCCATTCCCAGTCTTTATTCAATCCTGAGTTGATTGTGTCTAGTTTGCATATCAATTCCGGCTCAGCAGTCTCTCATTGGAGTCTGTTTTTGAAGTTTTTCTGTTGTAATATAGCCACCCGCAGGTCTGTCATTGAATGACCAGACAGGTTAAAGTGTTCTCCCACTGGTTTTTGAGTATTATGATTCCTGATGTCAGATTTGTGTCCATTAATTCTTATACTCTTAGCCCAGCAGAAGAGTCTGTCCTATCTCGGGGCCTCTCCTTTTGTCCCTCCAGACCCATGAATATGATACAGTTCTGCGGTGACCTAGAATCCTACTTTCGACGTCTCCAACTCAAAGAATATTTCCAACATACCTCTGAACAGCATACTAACCCACAGAATCCCCCCTACCAGCACTACAAAAAAATGAGCATAAATCTCATTGAAATCTTAGTCCAGACTTCGAACTGACCATATCTTGTATACCCCAATTCCAGATGCATTGTGTACAATATTGGCTTGACCTTGGCTTCAGCCTCTACAGGCCTCTTCAGGATCCCGTGCCAGAGATGTCAGTGCCCTCCAACAAGTATGCTAGTGATGGTAGTATTTTTGATGTACTCCTGCTCCTCCCTGAGAGTCTACCTGTACAGTGTCACAGGTTTAATCCTGTCTTCTTTAATCAACATAATTGTTAGATCACTAAGGCAGATTCTGAGATACTGTCTACATCCACATTGTAACAGGGTAGCTTGCCCATTAAGGCCACTGCCTGGGCCCACCAACCCATGTTACTAAGGAGGGTTGAGCAGGGATTACCCGATGCCCCTATAACAAGCAGTGGGAAGTTGCAGAGAGGGGGTTCTCTGGCAGAGCAGAACGGAGCAGAAAGGCTGCTGGGAGTAAGCAGGCTCTGTCAGAGAAACCTTGGAGTTGGGGAGTGAAACTACAGGTAGGAAAGGCCTAGGAATGACTTAATGAAAAGGTAAATGGAGGAACTTGAGAACTTTGTTTTTGAATGTTTGTTATTTTAATAAAGCAGAAGCTGAGAAAGGGCATGAATGGACAAAATGGTTTGTGATTTATTGAAGTCCCTTGAAGTGGGAGACTGAGGCAGAGGCTGCCCTGAGGCCATGAGATGCCACTTATCTAGCACGCCATCTGATGACACACATCTTTCTCTCTTTGAAGACAGTGATGTCACTCAGATGATCAAATAGCTGAGTGAGATAGGTACATGAATGAAAGGCAGCTGGTCAAGTTTAATTCAGATAAGAAATAATTTTGGTAGAAAGGGGGAATTACTTCAAGAAATTAGCAGGAACTATGATCTTGATTTACAAAGGGATTTAGGCATTGCAATGTTGAGTGTCATGGTGCCAAGAAAATCACAGAAACAACAGTGGAATCCACAAATCTCGAGGTAGGTGCTTAGCCTCCCTGTACAATGAATAGGGAGAGAGAAACACTTAGAATGCAATCCACAGAAGTCAGCATGCTGGGTGGAGAGCTGGCCAAACTAGCCCATGCCAACAAGAGGAGTGTGTCTTAAGCCCCGCCCAGAGATAGGTACTTAAGTTTGGACTGTAGAGAGGTGCCTAACTCTGTTTACTGATCCACAAACAGGAACTTGTCTTGTGATGTCCGGTAGCTAAGTTGGTTAACGTGTTTCTTGCAGGAATGAGTTAGAGCCTGCCTTGCCTTACACAAAATGACTGGAACAGGAGGAAGTGGTGCTACTGCCTATCTTAAACTTTTAGTTCAGTGGTTAGAGTACTACCTGGGATGTAGGAGACTCAGGTTCAATTCCTCCCCCTGCCTGAGAGGAAGAAAGGATTTGAAGAGGGGTCTCACACCTCTCGGGAAGATGCTCCAACTGCTGACCTATGGGATATTCTGACATGGGGCTCCCTCCATCTCTCCTGTTGAAGTTGTTCCACTGTGGATAAACATTGAAAATGATTGAAGAGGGGGACTGGACTCTGGGTGTCTCACCTCCCAGATAGGTGCCCTGACCACCAAGTTATGGAGTCATTCTCTCTGTGGCCCAATGACTGTTCCACTGTGGATAAATACTTAAATAATCTTTGGGCCAGAGAGAACATAAGAACAACCATACAGGGTCAGAACGGTGGTTCATCTAGCCCAGTATCTTGTCTCCAATAATGGCCATTACCAGAGCTTCAGGGTTAATGTACAGAACTAGGAAATTTTGGAGAGATCCACTTCTGTCTTCCTTTCCTAGCTTTTGGCAGTCAGAGGTTTAGGATTGCCCTCAGCATGGGTTACATCCCTGACCACCTGGACTAATAGCCATTGATGGACCTATCCTCCAAGAACGTATCTAGTTCTTTTTTGAACCCAGTTATACTTTGAACATCACAACATCCCATGGCAATGAGTTCCACAGGTTAATTGTGCACTGTGTGAAAAATATTTCCTCTTGTTTGTATTAAACCTGCTGCCTTTTAATTTCATTGGGTGACCCCTGGTTTTTGTATTGTGGGAAAGAGTAAATAACACATTTTTTCACACCGTTCATGATTTTATAGACCTCTATCACATCCCCTCCCCTTAATTGTCTCTTTTCTAAGATGAACAGCCCTAATATTTTTAGTCTCTCCTCATAGGGAAGCTGTTTCATACTCTTGATGATCTTTGTTGCCCTTCTCTGAACTAATTCCACTATATCCTTTTTGAGATGGGGTGACCAGAATTGGGTACAATATTCGAGGTGTGGGCACACCATGGATTTATATATTCTGTTTTATCTATCCCTTTCCTAATGGTTCCTAACACTGTTAGCTGCTGCATATTAAGTTTTCAGAGAACTCTCCACAATGACTCCAAGATCTCTTTTTTGAGTGCTAACAGCTAATTTTAGAACCCATGTTGGGATTATTTTTTCCAATGTGCAATACTTTTGCAGTTATCAATGTTGAATTTCATCTGTTATTTTATTGCCCAGTCACCCAGTTTTGTAACCCCCCCACTTCAGTCAGCTTTAACCTTAACAGGTGAATGAGAATGACTTGGTACCTTGGTGGTTAGGATACCCAGCTGGGAAGTGGAGGGTCTAGTTCCTCTATTTCAATCATTTTCACTAAGGCAGATACAGAGAAAAAAAAAATCTGATTAACAGATTACAGGATGCAAGACTCTCCTACCAAAGGTAGCATCTAGAGCAGGAGTTCTCAGGACAATTGTTTTGGGGGCCTCAGAGTGTGGCCACCAACTCTTGCTGGTGGCCACTTTCATATTTTTTCCTAAAATACTTGATTAGCTTTAGGAAAAACAAATAAATATGCAGATATATATGTCCAAATCATTGTAATTGATTTATTGCTAGCTGGTAAATCTGTTGTGAAAAGTGATACTTGTATGTCTCTTAACACTTTTCGCAACAGACTTACTAGCTAGCAACAGACATACAAGTATCACTTTTCACAGCAGACTTACTCAGCCCAGGCAAGCCTGGGGACAAATTAAACCTTGGATAGGGGTTGAGGGAGGCAATGGGGGTGATGGGCAACAGGGTGGGTGGCCAGGGGAGGCCGTGGGGGGCTGGAGCCTGAATCCCTGTGGCTAGATCCCGAAGCCCAATGGCCAGGGGATGGGTCCCGGGAACTGAGACTGAAGCTGTGCAGCCCAGCACCTGCTGCCACGCAGCCAGAGCCCAGGGCTGGAACTGGAAGCCCCGTGGCCAGAGCCTGTAGCTCCGCCACACCAGGGCTGAAGCCCAAAGCCTGAGCCCCACCACCTCGGGAAGGTGGGGAACTCACCAGCTGCCTGCGCCTCCAGTGTTGTGCCCCAGGTGTCTCCAGAGGGGGGCAGGGCCCAACCCCTGCTGGCAGCCCCAGTAACCAACACCACAGTGGTGCATCCAGTAGCAACAGGGAGGGGCCACTATTTTGCCATTTCCCCCCCATCACAACCCAGGAGGCTGTGGCTGCAAGAAAAGCCCCTGGTGATGTGGCCGCATTTGAGAAACGCTGATCTAGAGGTTGCCTCTTCAACCCTGTGGTGGCCTAGTAAGGTATTTAAGGATGGTTTGCGGCTTTCTAACACAGTTCTTGAGGGTAAGTATCCCTTCAACTGACCCTTGAGATAGAGCCATCTCTCATGGAATAAACCTAGATAGGAGGCAGAGCCTCTTTACCCCAGACAGTGTAAGCTTCCTTAATGCAGTTTCTCATTCTGTGAGACTCGGAATCTTTAGAACGCTGTTAAGCTTTTTGGGGGGATCCAAAGAGGATACATTTCTCTACATTGAATTGCATAAGCTTCTTATCTGCCTATGCTCTTAGACCATCCACATAATTTTGAATGATATTTCCATTTATCGTTGTGCGCAGTTGGAATGAATGTTACTTTGCTGTATTGTTAAAAGCAGAGTCTTGGCTAGCTAGATTCTTCTGGTTTTCTCTCTGTAAAGTTGGTTAGTAAGATTAGCTTCTTCAATAGCTTCTGGGTCAGATCCTGGTGTTTGGTCTGTATAGAAGGCAGGTTGATATGGGTGTGTACACATGTGCAATGGTGGTGTAAAAGCTCATCATTGTACTCTCCTGATTCTGCACTAGTTCTGCAGGGGGTCAGTCCCCCTGAGTGCCAAGCTAATGCAACCTGAAGGCTGCTCTAACTTACTTGTAAACAGTACCAAGGTACAGCTGGGGATTAGTGTCTCCTTTCATTTTGGCACAACTTTTCTCCTGCTACACAGACAGCAGGGAATGGGAATGGAGTAAGAACTCCTGTATTGGCTCTACACAATTGAGAGGATCATCATTATATTCAAGTGATTTTTCCCAGCTGATTATACTGGTTTTAGGAACAGTTTATACTGACAGCTACACCACACCAGAGAATCTGCCCCTTTCTGTTTGACTGGAAATCGTCAAAGATCTTGAACATAGTGTTGGATGAGGAAGGTTTTTTTGTAAAGGTCATTTGCTTCTGTTATTTTAGTCTACTAGTGACACAGCACTTCATAATTGAATCACTGTGTTTTTTATTGTTTCTTTAGAACCGTCTCAAATATATATTTGCTAGAGGCAGGAGCTTCTTCCAGGCCTTGAAGATTTATTTTTTGTTACACAGAGGAGAAGTTTTATTTCTTATCCTGCTTTTTCCCAAGCGTCAAAGTTAACTTAGCTTTTGAACAAAGTCCAAAAAAGAAAGTACAGTACTGGTGAAGAGTCACAATTCTTCAAAGTAAAAGTTCAACTCATAAATTTTCTCAGCTAAACCTGCTCTATTTTCAGCTCTATTTTTCAACAAGTTTAGCCCAGCTAATATCACATTAGGTCATTGAGCAGATGTGAAGTTTGTTTTCTTAAAAAAACTCATTTCCCTCTTCTTAATTTTAAAAATGTATAATGATTAATGTTGGTACTTTGTATATGACAAGGTAAAATATGGTCACTATATCTGCATTAAGTCAAGGTAGTATAAAAACAGATGGTTTACAGTAATACATAAAATAGACAGGGAAGAATGACATTTCTTTAAAGTCAGGGACAACTTATGTTTCAATATCAACACATCCCATGCTAATTTATTTTTATCTTAGCTATTAAGAGTATGTTGCATGCATCATCCAATCATTCTTTATTGCAGCGTAGGAGTTAGGTCAGCAATGTTACTCATACCTCAAGTAACAGTAAGAAATTAATCAAGATCTAGATACAGGAAAAACCTGTGTAAAGACCAGGGAACCATAAAGGTGTTCCTTCACAGAATAGGCGAGGTGTGAGATCGGCTAAAGCTAACATTGGAAATCCTGTGGATCTTGAGACGCTCATGGAAAGCAAAGACATTCAGATGAAGGCTCATTGCCTCTTCCCTCTTCCTTAGTCCTAGTGCTAAACATACCTGTTGCTAGCGCTAAGCATCCCTCTTCCCACAAGAGGCTTTACCATTCAGCTGAAGTCACCTAGCTTGCTGGAGAATTCATGGAAGATAATGCTGTCTCAGATTAACAGTCTTTATTCCTGGTGATGGTGCACAAGCCAAAAAGAACACCGCTTGGCTTTGAAATCCTAGGCTGAGCGTGCAGGGTTGGCAGCTGAGGGGGAAAAATCCTTTATTTGTAAGCCGAAGAAAATGAATTGGGGAGACATTGAGAGATATTAAACATGGAACCCTACAGCACTTGTCTTAGAGAGTAGCTTTTCAGAGTAGAGTCACTTTTATTGTGGAACCGCATTTCCTCTGCCGGGTACTAGGGGATTTCTGTTCATGCTATGTCACATGAAGCACCAGATTCCAGCAAGCAGTACACAAGTGCATCTAGCAGAAAAAACTTCCAGCTTACCAGCCAGAGGCCATAACATCTGCATGTGACAGGTGGTACAGACCCTTCAGAGCTTGAAAGGTGGCCTATCTAGTCAGCTCTTCCATGTCCTGGTTTTCCTAATAAAGGGAAGCAACATTTGCCTGGAAGGAGGTAAGCTAGGTCCCAGAGGAGTGCCCTCAGGAACTTGAAAGGCAGCAGGACAGTTGCATTCAGTCTTCAAGAACATATGCAAAGAATAGCCTCAGTATTAACAACCCCAGGTGTTCAAAAATCAAGATGCAGGCCGCAAAAAATCATGAGGCTGGCTTTTTTATTTTTAAAGCGGGAACTGTTGCATAATCCATGCTATTAGTTTTTCTCTCTTCAGTAGCCAAAGCATTTTGATATTGCTGTAGACATGGGGCCAATGGATTTACATTGGATTGAAACACTTGTCAATTAGACTGGAATCTGGAACATGGTATTTTTGGCGTATGAAACTTTTCCAGCAGGCTAACTTACATTCAGTCTCAGTGTACAGAAACCTCTAATGTTAGTCAGGACTTTTGATATTCTTTATTGTGGAAAATTATGTGCTTAAAAATAACTTCAGTATATCAGTAACTCTTGTTTTTTCTCGAATGTAGAATGAAATACATCAAACTGCAGAATCTCTTTGCAAGAGACAGCAGAAGAATGTTATTAATTCCAAACTCCTGCTACAGAAGAAGTTTGCTGCCACCTTATGGGTCTGTAAAGTATTTTTGGTGTTCCTTGTAATAATTCATTGCTATTGTTAATAGTTATGATGATTCTTTTTCTTTTCTTTTAATTTTTATTCTTTATTTCTATTAGAGAAGCATGGAAAAGACCCAGTCAGGAGAATTAGAATTAGCCCCTTTTCAAGGGGATTTAAAGCCTTTCATTTTAGAAGATAGTCATCTTAAGTATTCGGTACATTTTCATACCCACAAAAATTATAATGTACTAGCGGCTGGTTAAATTACAAGTGACAGTAATATTTTACATTTGTCTACTGGTACAGATGTACCATTCACCGCACAACCCCCGCCAAAAAATCTCAAACTCTGTTGTTTTGGAGCACCAGCATAATTCATGGATGTCTTTAAAGAAAAAGTTCACAGAAAATTGTTCGTACTGATTGTTATTATCCTGAACATGACATTTTAACTTAACCTTTGTTTCTCTAGATGAAAATACTTCATTGCTACCCCTTCTAACTTTGCACATAGCTGACTCTGCATAAAATCATGCATCAGCTATATTTGAAGAAAATAGTTGAAAAATAAACAAAGTTGTTAACAATTATTGTATCTACTTTAATAGTTCTAGTGCATGTATGGTCAGTGTTCCCTCTAGTGGCTAGTTCCAACTTGGAGATAACTAGTGAAGCCATTAACTCTAAAAAGCTCCAGCTGGTAGAAACTGAAGTAGAATGTCTGCATAGCAGTACTGGTCCCTGTAAACACATCATCCTGGTGCTGGTCCTCCACTTTCTATGCACTGGATCTCTGTTGAATGCAGAGTCCCTGTTATTCAAAGCCCTCCATGGGGATTGGCCTTTAATTACAGATTCTTTCTCCATGACTCTAACCTCCCACAATAAATACATTCTACTGAAACAATGACAATGACCAATACTGTTCTCAAGGTTCAGGAGTGGAGATGCCAGACTTTCATAGCAGCTGATCCTGGCCTATGGAATTCACTCCACAAGAGATCAAATGAACATGGGCCGCTACTCCTTTCAGAACTAAACTTTAGCTCAGCACTCCCTCAATATTTTCCTCACACTCCTCTCACACAGAAAAAGAAACAGAGTTTGAGGTGTGTGGTTTATCTAGTTCTGTAATTGGGTTTTGTGGGTTTTTTAGCAATGGATACATTGTACAATAGCACCCAATGGTTTAGAGCTTGAAAAATTTACCTAGCATGTGCTAGCCTGAAGACTAAGCTTACTAGCCAGAGTAGAAAAATACATGTACTATCATGCAGTCCTCATCCCCTAACTCATGTGCCCTCTTAATGTAAAAGAATAAAACATTTGGACCTTAGTTATGTTATTTGGTAGCATATTGTCATTCAACATAGAAGAACAATATTGAATTTATTTGACATATTTTACTAGTATCTATCAAGTAATACATTCCCTAGTTGATATGTGACCGGATATAGAGGTGATTGAATGCCATTTGATCAGTTCTACTTTTAGACTCATCCAGGGCCGGCTCCAGGCACCAGTGCAGGAAGGGGCCAAGGGGAAGGGACGGCATGTCAGGCTCTTTGTCAGCAGGTCCCTCAGTCCCTCTCGGAGGGAAGGACCTGCCGCTGAATTGCTGCCGAAGAAAAGCCAAAGTGCTGCCGATCGCGGCTTTTTTTGTTTGTTTGTTTTGTTTCCGCTGCTTGGGGCGGCAAAAAAGCTGGAGCCGGCCCTGGGTTCATCTAAACTCCAGGGAGGCTGGCACAAAACTGCCGTGAGAGAAGAGCCACAACTGGCTTGCTGATGTCCGCCCTCCCCTCCATTGTATCCCATCCCACCCCAGCCCAGAATATGGGTCAGTATCTGCTTTGTGATTGGATATCAGACAGCCAGAAGAGACTGTCGGGGGGAGGAGGCATCCTCAGGTGTGTTTGCCCGTCTGTATGCATACACTTATACTCTTGAGGGACAGTGCCCATATAAAACACATATTAATCTAGCTAACAGGTCATAAGGGCAATGAGCACCATCATGAGGTCCATGTCCAGAAGAAAAGTTGGCAGTTTCAGAATATTGATGATCATTGCTTAAATATCTCTGAGGGTATGTTTACACTTTGAGCTGGAGCTGTGATTCCCAGTTCAAGACGATGTATCGATCATAGTTCTGATCAAGCTAGTGTGCTAAAAATAGTGGAGCCACAGCAGTGCGAGCGGCAGGAGGGGCTAACTGTCCTGAATATGGTATGCACTCAGGATGGCTAACCCTCCTCCACTCTCACTGCTGCAGCTGCATTCTGTTTTTAGCATACTAGCTCAAGGAGCTCTCCAGGAGAGCTAGTGTGGCTACATCATCTTGAACTGGGTAGAACTGTAGATGTACCCTGAATTTATATTTGCTTCATTGGTTATTCACTCTGTACTAGATGCTTAAAATTTATTAAAACTGGGCTTTTTTATCTAGCTCTATTTCCGTGATTGTATTTAGCCTACTTATAAAATGATAGAAATATATTTTACCTTAGTTTTAAAACGGAAGTGCTCTGCATTGATGTAACTAGGCTCTTGTTGAAGCCAATGGAAATGCTGAGTACTTTTGAAAAGACCACCTGTAAATGATAGATATGTGCACACAAGATATCTAAATTGTAGATGAACTCAGAGCCAGGGTCTGACACCATTACTCATGTTCAATAGTACCTTACTCCTTGAGTAGTCTCTCTGAAATCAGAGGGAGCACTCGTGAATAAAGATGTTACTCAGCATGAGCAAGGGTATCCGAGTCTGACTTGCAGAATTCTGTTTTGGATTCTCTTGCAAGTATATTTTTGGGGTGTGGAGAGTCCCTATTCTGGTAGTTTTCTTTTCTTTTTCTCCTATTATGTGCTGTCCCTGTCACACGTTTATTTTAACTTTTGTACACTAACCCCTCCATACATAAATTTCTAATGCCGTCATAAGGTTGTTCTGTATGTTATTTAATTACATCTGCTTTGGGTATCTAGCATGTTCTGAATTTTTTTGCTAAGTGTCAAGAGTTTCCAGAATATTTTTTTTTAATTTATGAATATTTTATATAAAAATAGAAACCAAAAGGACACATCCAAGATCACAATGATGTGCACCCCTACTGAGTGATGGACACTAAACTCATAAACTCCACTCTACTGAACAGCTTGCCACAATTCTCCAGCAGCATCACCATGTTGGACATAATATTATGTCCAAATTGGGATCTGTGATAAAGGAAAGTTAAAAATCTTGCCAGCGTCTTGTGATTTTAACGTGTTGTTGATACAATCCAGTAAATGTAGAAAAAATATTCATGTCATTTGTGGTACAGTCAGATGACAATGACTCAGCAGTTAAACTCCAGCGTCTGCCGCAATGGCACCTCTTGGGAGTTTCTAACAAGAACTAGACAGTAATTAGTTTTAAAATTACTTGAATTGAATAAAGAGGAACTACTCTGAGCGAAGTAGGGAAGTATGTAAAAACTTCCAACAACAAAATAGGAAAGATTACTGATATTCTATTATCTTCTCCCCCACACACTTCAGCTTGACTGCTGTGAGAACCAATCTGTTCTATAAAGACAGACAAGATATTTAAGAGACACGACTCTTGAGAACTCTGTATAGTAGCAATAGGATAAATTCCGCATTCAGCTGAAGCTCCTACTCTAATTACATCAATGGGAATTTGCTACTGATGTCAAAGGAAGTAGGATTGAACCCAAAAGAGGGGTATATATACTACTGAGGAGATTAAATCTATTAACAAACATTAATATGTGACCTATTTCTACCATTTGTTTCTCTCCTACCCAGTGTACTGCTTGTGTTGTGAGAACTTACATCGGTATAAGAGGTCAAATGATGGAGAACATAACATTTCCCAAACATTATAGCTTCCAACATGCTTTTCCTAAGAGTGCTATCACAAAAGAGTGCAAATTAACTTTTATAAATAGACACAATATTTTGCATGGGTGGGTAGGAGGATGTGGGGTGGGTCTACTCTGGGGAATTTTAAGGCAAGCAAAATAATACAACAACAGAGGGGGTTTGGTGCTAGTGCTGGGAGTGAGGGCTAGTTATTGTTTTGTTCTTGGAATATGCATTGATAATCCTATCTTATTGTTTACATCCAACATACGGACAGGGCTGGGTGCTCCAGTGAATTCCCAATAGTGATGGGAGAATCTAGTATGGAGTGCTGAAATAGGATGATCACTGTCTAGTTGAAGGCCTTGTATTTGCAGCCTGGTTGTCAGGCAGAGTTGATATTCCTGGGCAACTAACATTTTTATTGGTCAATGGCACATCAGCAGAAAACTTACCAAATAGTTTGGCAACTGACTATGTGGGGAAATTAAAAAAAGGGGTGAGGGATGGGCAGGTCTAACTATAATCTTGATATTTGTATTGAAAAGTTGCAAGTAGGTTCTTAGAGGGTTTAACCCTAATCATTAGCTCTTAATTATAATGGGTTAGAAAAGATTGGTGTGAGCTCCAAATATCTGCCTTGTGAAATCAGCTCCAAATTGCTGTTTTGTAAAATCTCTACCAGAGGAACAATCCCTTTCTCTGTTCAGAGAAGCCATTCCATGGGTACAGAAGGACCAGCACTAAGAAGTAGTGAGGTCTGAAATACAGAATTTACTTTACAAAATCCCTCAGCTACACTAGGGGAAAATACCCAGTTGAACTAGTGCTAACAAGTTCAGCAGCGAATGTAACTGAGGAGAAACTGTATTCAGCACCATTTTCAGCCAAAAAATTGTGCTTCTTTACCCAAAACTTTAATGTTGAAATGCCATATACTTTAATGCCTGAATCCAAATGTCAATATTATAGACAACCCCCCCCCAAATTGTATACATCCTGCTTTAAAAGATATAATAAATTTTTTTATGATTTATATATACACACACATATAATATAATATTGATTTATTGAAAGATCTAAATTATATGAGAGAAATCAAACTCATATATTAAAATGTTAATGCAAAATATACATAACTATTTTAACATACTTGGACAATAAAGATAAATATTCATTTGTCCAATTTTATTTAATTTTTGAGACTGGGAATTAATATAATCTACTGAAATGAAAGTGTGCACTTTGGGTTTTTTTTTTTTTCCTGTAACATGGTATAATGTATATTGGGTAAGGAATATTGTACTTTTTCAGGGCACCTGCAGTAGGATTATTTTAGAGGAACAGGCATTTTTAAAAAGCACCCTGTTCTTCTTCTTCAAGAAACATGCTAAAATAACTCAGTTGGCTGTGAACTGTTAAAACAGTGTTAGTATACTATTAGTCATTCTGTTGAACATTTTAGTTTAATAAATGAGAGATGAGTCTGATGTGAAAAAGAGGAAGCAACTTCGGTTGATATAGCTTGACCTCTCTTCGGGGAACAGAATTGCTCATTTAAAACTGAAGGAAAGCACATACAGTATCTGAAAAGCCAGTGAAGAAAATACATACAGCAGATCATATGCCTGAGACATTACTGAAGGTAACATTTTTCTGAATAATTTTAGAGGCAGTAGATACGTAGTACCTTCATTATAGCAAGTTGTGAGCATTAAAATGTCTTTAAATAGATTATTATTGATTTGTATTACATTGTGCCTACAGATCCCAATGAGATTTATAGAGGTTTATATTAGATTTATAGAAAAAGACACTCCCTGCCTTCATAGAGCTTAGAATCTTAGTTTAAACCAAAGTTTAACAGGTCAATGAAAAGTTGGGGGCAAAGGAGACACGTTACAATAATGCAAACGTTTATTCATAGACAGCTGTGTGTATGTTGTGGAATTCAATACTGGGTCTAAAATTCAGTTGATACTCTGCTTTCTTAAATTGTATCATAAATTGTAAATTTTCATGAGGCTGAGGCTAAGCAGATATTATGTTTTACATAGACTCCTGTCTGAGTTTCATTCTTCAGTGTATTTTTTAAAAACTGTCTTACAAACTTGTGTGTAAATTTAATGCTCATAAATTGTAGGTACTGGCTGGAGTAAGTATTTGTATAGTGTACTTAACACTAATTACAGAAAAAAACAAGGAGCAAGAGTTTATCATCCTGCTTACTAAGATTGTGATCCTGCACTTCTGATGCAGGCAAAATTCCTGTTGTTGTAAAGGGGAAATTTGCCCTTATAAAGGCGGTGAAACTTCCTGAGTTCATTGACTAAGTATTGTTCCATCCAGCAGTTCATTACAAAGTGCCAGAACATCTCTCACGCAAAAAGGGTAATTTTCCTACGTTCCATATAGTAGTCACTGCCTTCACATTGAACACATCCATATAGCCACGTTCTTAAAGCACTTAGCACGTTTGGTCTAATAATATTAGTAACAATAAATCTCAAATTCTCTAGCACCACCAGCAAGTGACATATATCATTAGGATTCTATAATTACTCAGGTGTACATACATTTCTCAGATAGATTAGTTGCAAAGAGAAATAAAATATAAAACAAACAAGAAATGAAAAACAAACTTCTCTGGGCAGACTTAGCAGACCAAAGTAATAACAGGACATATAATTCCACCTTATATATCATTCTGATGTTGCCAAACTGAGCCAATGGTCTAATAACTAGAGTTGTTAGTTTCCAGTTAAAAACCTAAACCATTTTTGTTTCTGAAAACAGTTTATACAGTCAAAAGGTTTAGGTTTTGTAAAAATGTTTGGTTTACGTAAACTGAAAACGTTTACTGAAAACCAGGGTGGTTTTCAACCAAAAGCTAAACATTTTTACCGAAAATCTGAACCAAAACCCACTATGTTATTGGAAACCAAACATTTTAACAATAAAAAGCTCAGATTTTGGTTTCTGAATTTTCTACAACAACAAAGGAAAGGAAAAATTTCAACCAAAAAGAAAATTGTAAGTGCAAACATTTTGGTCACTTTGTTGGAAAAATGAGAAGGTAGGTATGGTAGTGTTAGGCCATGAAGAGCCTTGAAAGTGAAGTCAAGTAGCGTATGTTTGATGTGATAAAAAAGGGAGAGCCAGTGGAGGGAGGCAAAAAAAAAAAGGCGGGGGAGGGTGACATAGTCAAAGCGATGGGTTAGGAGAATGATTTTTGCAGCAGCATTCTGACTGAAGAGGGGGCAAGACTGCATTTGTCAGGCCAGAGAAGAGGATGCTGCAGTAAATGAGATGATGAGAGCTTGGATAAGAGTGTTAGCTGTGCAGATAGATAGGGAAGGCCATATCTTAGAGAGCTTATGCAGAAAGAATAGGCAAGATATAGTCCGAGCCTGGATGTGAAGACCCAGGGAGAGGTCTCAGTTGAAGATGACACCCAGGTTGCAGACCTGAGTGACAGGCAGTATAGTGGTGGTGTTCAAAATGATTGAGAAAGTAGGTAGTGGGAATGGCTTGTAATGGAAGGCGATTAAGAGCTGTTTTAGCCAGGATGAGCTTGAGCTGATGGCTATACATCCATGAGGAAATGCCAACAAGTCTGAGATTTGAATTTGGACAGAAGAAGACAGGTCTGGAGAAGAAAGGTAGATCTGTGAGTTGTCAGCATAGAGATGTTTGTGGCTGAAATTTCCCAGAGATAAGGTTCAGAAGGAGACAAGAAGGGGACCCAGGACAGAGACCCATGGATCCCAATTCACAGAAGACAGGAAAAGAACTTCATGGTGTCAGTGCTAAATGCCAATAAAAAAAGTGATTTTACTGAGCAGCACCACTGAACACCCCCTGCTCTTTACTCTTCCCGTGGAAAACCACTTTTACCCAACCGAGACAAAACTCAGTGTCTGTTTTCAACAGACAGTACTGTGGACAAAGACTGTTGCTAAATCCAGCCAGGGGGTGTGAAGGGCACAAAGATGGAAAAGGGTGGCAAGAAATCCACCTGCAAACAGCAGTGCGGGTAGCTGGAGTGTAAGGGCCTGAGCCAAAGCCAATTCAAACTCAATGGAAGATTCATATTGACTTCAGGGGTTTTTGGATCAGGCCCTTAGTGCACTCGACGGTGCACTTCCATAGTCTGATACAATGTGCATTTCAGTCAAAGGGAGCATATTTATGTAGTCAAGGGGTCCTATTGTCCTGTGAGTACATATGCTCTGTTGAGCAGCAAATTATAGCTGGCATCAGTAGTAGCAGACTTGTTCCTTGTGCTACGAGAAGCAGAGCGGTAAGACATCTTGCCCTGAGGTCAGTATGTCTCTGGTATTGCAGGCATAGTTGGAATTTTGTTTATGCAGCACTTAGCTAATTTTAGATTTGGAAGCCCCCCGGGATATATACCTGTTACTAACAATTAAAAATGTGGTATTACTGTGTTGGTGATTGATGGATCTACCCTGTTTTATTTTTAGTTGTTGGATGGATATGCTGCAGGTTCATGCTGTTAAGTTTTTGTACAAATTGGAAGGCATCTTGCCAAATATATTACCAAATTCAGAAAAGAATCATAGAATATCAGGGTTTGAAGGGACCTCAGAAGGTCATCTAGTCCAACCCCCTGCTCACAGCAGGACCAATCCCCAACTAAATCATCCCAGCCAGGGCTTTGTCAAGCCCGACCTTAAAAAACTCTAAGGAAGGAAATTCCACCTATTCCCTAGGTAACCCATTCCAGTGCTTCACCACCCTCCTAGTGAAAAAGTTTTTCCTAATATCCAACCTAACCTAAACCTCCCCCACTGCAACTTGAGACCATTACTCCTTGTTCTGTCATCTGGTACCACTGAGAACACTCTAGATCCATCCTCTTTGGAACCCCCTTTCAGGTAGTTGAAAGCAGCTATCAAATCCCTCCTCATTCTTCTCTTCTGCAGACTAAACAATCCCAGTTCCCTCAGCCTCTCCTCATAAGTCATGTGCTCCAGTCCCCTAAGCATTTTTGTTGTCCTCTGCAGGACTCTTTCCAATTTTTCCACATCCTTCTTGTAGTGTGGGACCCAAGACTGGACACAGTACTCCAGATGAGGCCTCACCAATGTCGAATAGAGGGGAATGATCATGTCCCTCGATCTGCTGGCAATGCCCCTACTTATACAGCCCAAAATGCCGTTAACTTTCTTGGCAACAAGGACACACTATTGACTCATATCCAGCTTCTTGTCCTCTGTAACCCCGAGGTCCTTTTCTGCAGAATTCTGCCTAGCCATTTGGTCCCTAGTCTGTAGCAGTGCATGGGATTCTTCCGTCCTAAGTGCAGGACTCTGCACTTGTCCTTGTTGAACCTCATCAGATTTCTTTTGGCCTAATCCTCTAATTTGTCTAGGTCTCTCTGTATGCTATCCCTACCCTCCAGTGTATCTACCATTCCTCCCATTTAGTTTCATCTGCAAACTTGCTGAGGGTGCAGTCCACGCCATCCTCCAGATCATTAATGAAGATATTGAACAAAACCAGCCCCAGGATCGATCCTTGGGGCACTCCGCTTGATACCGGCTGCCAACTAGACATGGAGCCATTGATCACTACCTGTTGAGCCCAACGATTTAGCCAGCTTTCTATCCACCTTATAGTCCATTTATCCAGCCCATACTTCTTTAACTTGCTGGCAAAAATACTGTGGGAGATTGTATCAAAAGCTTTGCTAAAGTCAAGGAATAACACACCCACCCCACTTTATATAGTAGATATCTAGTTGACTTTTTTCATTTAAATTGAGCTCTAATTGCTTCCTAGCATTAGAGGCATTTGGGGATTAGCATTGAGTACATAACTTTTTTTGTTCTATAAGTAATTTTTCTGATATGTTTTGCTGAAGTCACAGAGAGTGCAAGATTTTGATGTTAGCAGCCATTCTGAACCTAGCAATTTATAGAATTCTAGAGACCCCAGGCCTAAATTCACAAAAGGACTTGGGCAGCTAAACCCTACATTTAGGTGCTTAAATCCCAGATGCACCACTGCAATCTACAAAACTTGCTCTCAGATGCCACCTAGCCCTGTAGGCTGTGGCACCTATATTTTCACTGTAAAAGTTCCCTAGGCACCTAAGTTTCTGCCTCTGGGCATATGTACTACTACCTCACTTTAGGTATTGGATGCCTAAGGGTATGTCTACACTGCAATTAAACATCCACTGCTGGCCTGCGTCATATGGCTCAGACTTGTGGTGCTTGGGCTGTGGGGCTATAAAACTGCAGTGTAGATGTCTGGGCTCAGGCTGAAACCTAGGCTCTGAGACGCCTACACTGCAGCTTTATACCCTCACACCAAGGCCAAGTCAGCTCACACAGGCCAGCCAAGGTGTTTAATTGCAGTGTAGACATACCCTGAGCTACATTAGATCCACAAACCAGGGAAAGATTGGTGTGCCTCCATCTATCTTGCCTGCAAGGCCTGACGTCATAAACTTGCTCTGAGCATGCCTTCCAGATCAGGCTAGTGAAGGATTTTGCCCAGTGGTTGGAGCACTCACCCAACCTGTGGGAGACCTGGATTCAATTCCCCCTCTGCCTGCTGAGGAGACAGGATTTGAAGAGGGGTCTCTCACTACTGAGGAGAATGCGGTCACCATTGGGATATGAGATGTTCTAATGCGGAGCTCCCTCAATCTCCATAGAAGTTGTTCCACTTTGTCTAAAGAGTGATTGGAGCAGGGAGAATGAACCAGCAGGGGTCTTCTACCTCCCAAGTGATTGCCCTAATCACTGGGCTACAAAGTCATTTGTAGACCCTGTGCGGTTATACAAATGTGTATCTGCATCTGATCTGCTATTTGCAAAAAATATCCACAGATATCCATGGATTTGCAGGGCTCTACACTTGGGGCTGGGCTGCGGCTCCGAGGCATCCTCCCGCCAGAGCCCGGTTGGGGAGAGCCGCTTGGACAGCTATGCGGAGCCCGCGCGGAGTCATGGACATTCCACCTGCCCTCAGCTGGGTGGAGAGCGTGGGAGGTGGGTACATGGCTGGGGGCTGCTCTCAACCTCCCCCCACCCACTCACTGCAGACAGGTGGAAAGTGTGCCGTGGCTCCCCGGCTGGGCTCCACGCTGGCCTGGCCCGGGGGAGGGTGGAGACCTTTGAAGCTGGTTGGGAGCTGTTCAGGCCCCCTGGCCAGGGCAGGTGGAGGGTCTGCCGCAGCTCCCCACAGCTGCCTGCCCAGCTCTTACTGTGGTCAGACTGTGGCTCCGAGCTGCCCCCCTCCCCAGCCAGAGCCAGGTCAGGAAGAGCCATGCTGGCAGCTGTGGGGAGCCTCCACCTGCCCTGTCTGGGGAGCCCAAATAGCCCCCTGTCCAGTGTCCTAGCCCCCATCCAGCTCAGGTGGAGGGACCCAGGCTCCCCACAGCTGCCAGCGTGACTCTCCTGGACCTAGGTCCGGTCGGGGGGGCGTCTCGGAGCCACAGCCTGGCCATAATAACAGCCAGGCAGGCAGCTGTGCAGAGCCATGGCGGACGCTCCATCTGGCCTGAGCGGGGAGTCCGAGCAGTCCCCAGCTCTTGTCCCTGCCCCTGCCCCGCCCAGTGTCCCTGCCCCCCAGGGCAGGTGGAGGGACCCAGACACAGTAAGAGCCGGGTGGACAGGTGTGGGGAGCCGCGGCAGACCCTCACCTGCCCTGGCCGGGGGACACGAGCAGCCCCTATCCAATGTCCCTGCCCCCCATCCAGGGCAGGTGGAGGGACCCAGGCTCCACACAGCTGCCAGTGCGGCTCTCTCTGACCCAGCTCCGGGCCGGGGGGTGGCTCGGAGCCGCTGCCCGGTCACATTAAGGTCCAGGCAGGCAGCCGTGGCAGACCCTCCACCTGCCCTGGGCGTGGGGTCTAAACAGCAAACCACCCAGTGTCCCTGCCCCCCAGGTCTCCTTCCCACAGCAATGCTGCAGTTCGTCACAGCTGCCCACCGGCTCTTACCGTCAGAGCCCTGCATGGATACAAAATTTGTATCCGCATCCGTGCTGCTATCTGCAGAAATGGTCCATGGATATAAAGCGGATACCCGTGGATTTGCAGGGATCTAGTCATTTGCACTCTCCCTTTCTCTGGTCCAATGGCTATTTAAGCAGTTAGCTGAAGTGGACTAGCTTCAACAGGAGACATTGAGAGACACCCACCTCAAAATATCCCAAAGCTCAATGATTAAAGCACTCAGCTGAGAGCTGGGAGGACGAGTGAATATGAGTCTTTCATATCTGGGTGACTGCTCTAACTACTGGGCTAAAAATTCTAAGGAAGGCACTACTTTGTCCTCCATTTCTTGCAAGGAATGACTTAGGTGCCTAAGCTGCCTAAGTCCAGCAGAGGGGTTTCTAGCTGTGGATCGCAAGCAGAGTTAGGTGCTTCCCTGCAGCCTGGCCTGCGATGCATATCTCTGTGAGACACATCTCTCTCATCAGCATCTGCTGTTGGCTAGTTCATATGGTCACCTGCCTAGCATGCTGGCTTTTGTGGATCCCATATTTGGGTGCCTATCTCTCCCCATTTGTTGTACAGAGAACTTAGGCACTTAATCCGGGCTTTTTGGACTCCAGTGATTTTTTAAGGTGCCTAAAAGTTAGGCATTGCAACTCCTGAGTTCCTTTGTGGATGTGGACAAAATTATAAGTTTGAAGGAAGTGGTGGAGGCCTTATGCCAGCTGAAGAACGTAAATGAATACCAGGGATATTTGGGGTAAGGTGGGGTATTGGGAGAAAAAAATAAAGCCTGAGGTGTAATGTAGAATGGGAGTCATCAAATCTAGTTTTAGGAAAATCTGCTAGTATTGTATTTGGTGCAGGAGGCATTTGGGGCATGGGAGAGGGCTCTGATTTTGGTGTGGGACTGATATAACTGGGAAATAGAGAAAGCTACAATTGGGGAAAAGTGATTAAAAGTTCAGATAAGCATCCAAAAGATCTAGGGGCTTATTCAACCTCTGAACTATTTGAGGTCAGTCCAAAATAAAACTCAATATTTTTAAATACAGCTTAATTGACATTAGAGTCTCTCATATGTCAAATTATTTCATATAGCGCATATGCACACATGTATTTAGTATCATACATTGACTATTTAGCTTCATAAGAGCTGATTGGTATGAAAGCACATCAATTGAATTTGCTTTGTTCCATCCATAAGACCCATACCAATAATTGTCTTACAAAAGAAATTCACAAAAAGTAGAATAATGACATATTATAAATGTCAGTTTTTTTCTCACACTTTTGGAAAATCAAGGAACAAACAATTATTTTAAAAGAAATGCATAACACAATGAGATATTTAGCATCAGATTCTGATACATTTATTCACATTGAGTACTACCTTGCTGCACAAGTAGTCTTATTGATTTCAGTGGGGCTATTCAAGAGGTAAGGAACTACTTAACATGAGTAAGGGGATCAGAATCTGGCCCACAGAGTTTGGAAAATACATGATGTCCTGTAAATGCTCCACTGCTGGGGATGCCTTAAGAGTATATATAACCATGACTTAATTATTTTTGTAACATTTTTAACAGCATAATATGACAATGCTGAAATCCCCACATCTGCTTATACACAAGGGCACACTTCCTCCTTTCAAATGTCACTACATATTTTTAGATACAAAAATTCTGGGATCTATATTTTTCAACAGACTGCACAACAAAGCCCTTTTGGAAAAAGACAATGTCATACGTGCCCTTTTTTGGTTAATTTTAGGTACAACTCTATTTCCCCCCCCCCATTTCTCTACCCCTTCTTTCTCTGGAAAGGAATCTAGGAGTCTCTGGGTGAGTAGGTTCGGGGACCTCCCATTCACTGGTTGGTGGTGAGAAGGTTAACACACTTTCCCTGCACCGATTTCATCCTACACTGCAGGGTTTGCCTATGGAAGGTGAAAGGACTGTGGCTGGAAGGAATTATTCTGTCAGGAGGGATACATTATAAGAGGAATGAGTGCTGAAGAGTCTCTTTCTCTGGATTTTGAGCTAATTTGGAAACCAGATTTGCCCTGGCTTTGAGAAGCTCTTTTTATTTTGTTTGTTTGACTCTCAAATCTGTGTTGCTTTTCCTTCACCTGGCCCTTGACTTACTTTTTCTATCGCATTATTGTCTGAACTCACTTCTACTCTTGACAATAACTTCTCATTAGTGTATTCCATATGTTTTCCACCATTTGTGTGAAACAGTTCTGAGTTGTGAAGCTCTTTTACTCCTCCTCTTTAACATATAGCATTTCACTATTCACTCTAGTAATCCTCTCCATGACATGGAAGTGATTTGAAAGAACATGGAGGAAGGCAGGGAACAAATATAACATAGGTAAAAGAAGAGCGGGAAAGGGAAAAAGGAAGATGAAAGGAAAGAGAAACTAAGAGACACTGAAAGACTAGCATAAGACAAAAGATTTACAATAGGACTCAGTCCCTAGGTTGAGTTAGGTCAGTTCTCCTGCTGTCACTTAGATAGTGTCGATGACACTAAATGTGTTTTGGGCTTCCATGATGTTCTTAGAGAGCATTGGGCAACTGTTTGAGAGAGCAGGACCTGCTTAGTTAGGAAGTGGATCTCTTCATTTGACTTGAATTTGTACCTCTTAATGTTTTTGATCATTTGGAGATGCTTCAACTGAATGGTGTTCAACTTCTTTTCAGTTTTGATCATGACAGGCCATGTTTCAGACCCATAGGTCAGAATACTGATCACAAAGCTTCATCTCTCTATTTATCAAGGTGTTTGGGGTTTCAGTAAGCTTCTGATGCTACAGTAATAATAATAATAATTAATGAAAGGAAAAAGTGAAAGGCATAAGAGGGAAGCAGCAACACCTGTAGCAAATTTTAGAAGAATATATTTAATAGAAAGTGGAATGCCAAACTATTACAATAAAATACTGTCAATGTAAATAGTGAATGTATACACATTGGCACCTGGTAATTCAGAATGCTATCATTCTGCTTTGGTATCATCTTACATTTAATTTGCACAGGTATAATTGACTACCCAACATGCAAAGTGGTGAAAATCAGGCCCACAGTACTGAAAGGTGTGTATGATTTTCCTGCCTGGTAGAATCTATCCCTGACTGGGGACTACTATATTATGCCTGCCAGAGTAAACTTTTATCTTTAGATCTTTAATTTTTTTTCCGGAGGGGGGTGTCTTTGGAATACACCATATTGCCTCAAATAATAGGTGCTGTCTTAAAAAAATATCCTATGGAGTGATATCCTGGGCCCTGCATAAGGGATTTATTCTTTCCACTACATATCATTCAGTCTAACCTAGGCAGCTCAAAAGATAACACCTAGGCCAATTTGCAGCTGCCATCCCCTACCGAAGTCTAATCTTTGATAGCAACACTAGCAAAGACTCAAGTGCAGATAGGAGAAATCACTTTTGAATAAAATTAGTAAATGTCCTTGACAAGAAGGCTCTACGGATTGTGGGGGAAATGTGGGTAGGGATCCCTGGGCTCAAGAAGTAAGAGAACTGCTATGAAATTATTCTCCTTGATCTCTTCCATCTCAAACCTCTATGGGATTCCTGCTCCCAGATACTGAACACATTACATATTTTCCACACTTTAATACCAACTGCAGAAACTCATGGAGCTTTTTTAGAGCAGTAGGCATGCTGGCCTGAATCAGAGTTAATACAAAGAGCTTGAACTACTGATTAAGTGTCTATATTAGAACTCTTGTTAGTGTCTGAACTAAGAATACAAGAACAGCCATACTGGGTCAGACCAAAGGTCCATCTAGCCCAGTATCCTATCTTACGACAGTGGCCAATGCCAGGTGCCACAGAAGGAATGAATAGAACAGGTAATCATCAAGTGATCCATCCCCTGTCGCCCATTCCCAGCTTCTGGCAAACAGAGACTAGGGACACCATCCCTACTAATAGCCATTGATGGACCTGTCCTCCATGAACTTATCTAGTTCTTTTTTGAACCCTGTTATAGTCTTGGCCTTCACAACATCCTCTGGCAAGGAGTTCCACAGGTTGACTGTGTTGTGTGGAAAAATACTTCCTTTTGTTCGTTTTAAACCTGCTGCCTATAAATTTCTTTTGGTGATCCCTACTTCTTGTGCTATGAGAAGGAGTAAATAACACTTCCTTATTTACTTTCTCCACACCAGTCATGATTTTATAGATTTCTGTCATATCCCCTCTTAGTCGTCTCTTTTCCAAGCTGAAAAGTCCCAGTCTTATTAATCTCTCCTCAGATGGCAGCCTTTCCATACCCCTAATCATTTTTGTTGCCCTTTTCTGGTCCTTTTCCAATTCCAATATAACTTTTTTGAGATTGGGTGACCAAATCTGCACTCAGTAATCAAGATATGGGCATACCATGGATTTATATAGAGGCAATATGGTATTTTCTGTCTTATTATCTATCCCTTTCCTAATGATTCCCAACATTCTGTTAGAGAAACTATGCATCTCAATTTAGCAGTTCAACCACTTCACCCAAAGAAGAATTTCAATGTTTGCTTCCATTTATACTTTTATTTTCACATCATATTGTATTTTTAAAAACATCCCAGCCTTGATTGTTCCCAGTTTTTATGGTTAAAATGCCCTCTGTTTGCCTGTTTTACTCTGTGGCTTCTATTTTCCTTCTTAGTACATTAGTTTCTATTTCTCTTTTAGAATCTGACACTGCCACCTTTCTTTATTTTGACTTCTCTGTGGCTAGCCTGATTGAAAGGATGTTAGAACTGGGCCCTTGATTTAAGAAAATAAATACTAGGATGCCTCCCCAACTATATACATCTGTTTTATTGTCATGAGAAATATATTTGTATCAGTGACCCAGATTCTCTGATGAGGCTGCGCTAATCTTGATACAGGATCAGAGGAAGGGGGCAAAGATGACTTTATACCACTTCTGCAGCTCCCTAATTAAGGGGCTGGTAGGAAGCCACTCTGTCCCCAAGCTGTGAATAGCCAGTGCAGTGGTGGTCCATCCTCATCTGCTTTTCCTCATCTCACTGTGTTCAAGCCAGTGGGGGGATTGGCATAGAGCTAATATCCTGGCTCTGGCCATCATCCTAGGGAATCCCCTTATGTAGGAGAGAACCTCAGAAGGCCAGTTAAACTAATTTTATGGTCCCTATTCAGCTTTGGAGCTGGTCTGAGGATGTGGCCCAATGTTTGCATAACTTTATTTCAGGATGTTACGTTGACAAGAAGTGAAACTGTAATGAAAGCAGTGATCTAACATTTATGAAGTATTGAGTCTCGGGGATGAGAAGTTGTGTACACTTTTTTCTTTGTGGGCTCTTAAAATCATGTGAGAGTGAGTCAATCTCACATTGTACTTATGTGACTTAATAAAATACCATCAAATATTCCCATAGTAGTTGCCTGCCTTTTTCAGCAAAACCGGTTTGATAAACCTGTGCTATAGCATGTGACAATGTAAACTACTATTGGACAACAACTACAGTTTATAGTTCAGAAGCATCTGTTTAAGTCTGCAGTCTTGTAGGATTTAGAACAATGCAGAGAAAGAGAAAAAGTATCAGTGTCTCACTGAATGCTTCCTTAAATTTAAAACATGAAGCAGGGGATCTAAAAATTGTTACTTGCTGTGCTAGTTACTGCAAAACTTTTGCAAAATTTTCAAAGTAAAACAAAACACAAAAACGTGCATTTTGATGCTATTGCAAATCTTGATTAGGTTTTTTATTGTCACTGTATATTATTAAAGCCAAATTCTGGCATGAGGCTTACATGTATTTTCATTGGAAAGTGTGAAATTTACCAGCAGAGTTCAGAGGTGCAAATATTACTTAATATTTATTTTAGTGTCCTAACAGTGAGCTGCCTTGAAGAGCTTATACTCCAAATAAAGAGATGTTTTTAAACATGGATACAGACAAGGGGATAAGGGTAGGGTGAAAAGAAGACAAGGTTTAAAGTAAGGAGATTGGGTGACTGCTTAGACAGTACTGTATGCGTCCTGAGGCATTGGGGGATATTTTAGTTGTGAATTTTGTTTTGTTTCTTTATACTAAACTATCATTCTGCCTAGAATCTGATGGCAGAAAACCTGGTGAAACCCATCTGGATCAACTCATTTTCTATCTGCTATAGGATAAAAGCCCATGAGCTGGGGAGAAGAAAAAGAGTTGCCAAAAGCAAGACACATTCCATGCAAAAATCCATCATTTCCTGATCTTTGCTGACAGACTCAGCAAAGCGCTCTGTGTACCTTAGCTAAGCCAACTATGCCAACTCAGTTGCTATAATAACAGTATTGCTAACCCCATGTGTTCAAAAATCACGAGTGAGTCCTCAAATAATCATGGGATTGGCTTAAAATGAGATTTTTAAAAGATAACCCCCCAAGAAATCTTTTTTGTTTACAGCTGATTATTATTTTATTTTATAATTTTCGAGCCTTTAAGGTTCAAGTTTGAAAGCAAGCTTCAAAACAAATCACTACCATTCACTGAAATAGCAATGAGACTTTCCCTTAAGTACAGCTTTCTGAATCCTTTCTCCATGTCTCAGATTTAATTAGGTTTCTGTTTAGGTTCCTATTCCCAGAAGAGCAAGTACAGCTTCTTATAGTAGAAGTTCTCTCTCTCATTCATAAGGACAAACAGTTCTATCTCTTTGCATCAATATTCACACTTTGCATAAGCTCTTTCAAAGCAGATTTCCATTTTTAATGGTTTTAATTAGCATTTACTAAAAACTGGTTTCATATGATATAAAGTGACAGATTTAATTCGTTAAGTGGATAATAATAAAATGTGAATTGATTTGTTTCACTAGAGTTTAAAAGGCTTCTGCTCAATGGGGCCCCCTTGTTAATTCATTAAGCATGCTTTGGACCTTATGGAGATTTTTTTCTATTTAATTAACACAGATCACTCCCAGGAGATAGTGTCCTCCACAAACGTAAGTGATAGAGACAGTAATTCAAAACCTATTTATAGGTCTTTGTTTTCATTTACTCTAAAAGGGGATTTAAAACAAACCTACATGAGATCATTGTAGTACAGCAATAGCTAGTAAAGTCCTGGAACAATCACACATGCTATGGAAAGATGGTCTTGTGGTTAAAGCACAGGTCTGGGCATTGGGAGATCTTGGTTATATTCCTGGCTCAGGCACTGACTTCTTGTATGATCTCGGGCAACTCACTTCCACCAATACTTTCAAAAATAGACATTTATTTTGGGTTCCTCACTTTGTAGGATTCTACCCTGAGACATCTGGGGTCTATATATCAGAAGTGCTGAGCACCTGCAACTCCTTTGGAGTCAATGGAGATGTAGAAACTCAGCATATCTGAAAATCAGGCACAGAATGGGAAGGTGCCAATTGAAGCATGGAAATCAGTGGCCACTTAACTCTGTTTCTCATTTTTCCATCTATAAAATGAGAATAAATATATTTACTCAACCTCACAAGGATTTACTGTAAGGATTTATTCAGTAAGAATTTAGAAATGAACCCACCAGCTTCAAAATGCTGATTAGTTCAAAAAGCAGTTGCCCAGTAACTCAGCAATACTAGCTGATCAGATCACATTATTTCAGTGCTCTACTTTCTACACCGGCTCCTCATTGACTACAGAATCAAATTAAAAGATTTGGACCTTATTTTCAAAGCCCTTCCATGGGTTTGGCCCAAGTTACCTGAGGCACTGCCTTATACTACATGGTCATGACCTTCCATGAGAGCTATGTTCTATTAGTGAAGTGGAATTGTTGTACTTAAGAGTGAGACTTTCAAACTTGCAGGGGAGAGAGCTTTCTTGACCACTGGCTATGTAATTCTGTTCCAGGAAATAAGAAACCCCCCATGAATCATGCTGACTTCAGGTCCATCACTGTCAATTCTTAAATCAAGATGGGATGTTATTCTAAAATATGTGTTCTAGTTCAACAGGGATAAATTAGGAAAGTTCTACAAACCTGTGTTATGCACCAGGCCATACTAGATGACCTTCTGCCCTTTATAACCTATGAGTTGGATCAAATTGTAAACTCCATTCCTTTGACCTGATCTTCCCAGAATAATAAAACAAAAATATACCAAATCCCCCCAATGATTAGATGATGGAGGCAGAGATAATGTGTTTACTCTTACAATTTTTAGGTTGCTAGAATACCATGGTATAAATATCTAGACAGAAGAACATTTGAGATCTTTGGATGGAAAACATTTACAGATATGCAAAGTATTATTATCCACAGCTGGATTATCTTTTGGTATTGTGCACTACACACCATCCAATTTCTGCATGGGATGAGGCAGGTCCTGAGGAAAAAATATTATGTGATTCCATAATTAAAGGCTGCACCCTAATTAATTTGCCTCAGGGGATAGAATTAAAGTTGCATGACAAACTTCCCTAACATTAGACCAGCTTATCTTGCAAACTTAATATATTTTAAATGTTGTTTTTGGAATGGATTTTCCTACTTTTTTTTCTCCAATAAATAAAGATTTTTAAAATGCTGTCAATTACTAGTTAGCAGAGTGCTGAATAAGGCAGGTCTCCTGAAGCCCTGCTTCATTCAACAAACATATTAGGGCCCTGATTCAAAGTCCTTTGAAGTCTATAGAAAGATTTCCCCATGACTTCTGTGCGCTTTGGAACAGCCTATAATAAAGCATACAGAATGCTCATTTAGCCCTACCTCCTTCAAAGCTCTACTTTCACATATCTGATCTGTGGTAATGATGGCTAATTTCTTTTTAATGGTAACTACTGTTTGTATTTGTTCCAGGAAGGTTTGGTAAAAATCTTCCCAATTGCCATTGGCCTCAGAGTCTTGTGCTTTCTATGGGATTTAATGACATTTTCTTGTTCTTTTGTTTCCAGTGATTCTATGAGAGCTGCTGGCGTTCAATATGATTAATCAGGAAATTCTATATTTTGGTGCTGAGATCAGGGATTGCCATTATTCACTGTAAAGTTCCCATAATAGTTAGCAAAGGCTGGAGACAGTTCTTCGCCTTTGTTGGTTATTTTATTCTGTATTAGTTGGCAAATGTAGAGGATTATTCTGGAGGACTGCTGCTTCCTCAGATGAAATGCCAGCAGTGTCCTCCCTCTATTCCACTGTTCCTAAGTTTTATTTTATACATGGCAGTTCAGTTTTCGTTTAATTTTATTCAATTGAATTCAATTGTGCTTTAAAGATTTTTAGCACCTCTCAGTTGAATTTTTTTGTCTTGCATTTCTAGGTCTGAAATTATAGAAAAATCAAATCCCTTGAAATTCTGTCCATTGCTTTTTTGTTTTAAGAAAGCATTTATTTTTGCTTTTAGGGTTTTTCACAGGATTATTGGTGATGCCTCTTTATTGTTGTTTATGTGCAGGTAATTTTTTATTTCCATCAATATAAAATGTTGAAAAGGAAAATCTTTTTAAGGTCAAGCAGTTAAGCTGCAATGATTTTAACATATGGTCTAGGGGATGCTTGTGGTCATATAGAAGACAGGTGGATGATGCAAGAGATATTAGGAGAGAATGTTTACCTTCTGGAGGTTTGTATTCAGCAAGGTAATTAATAGAGCTCCTTGAAAAATCACAACATTTTTACAACCATTTTTATTTAAAAAATGTCAGTGTTTTTTTTTCCACTGAAAATCAATTATTTTGAAGAGCGCATTCTCCAGAAATTCAAAATTCAGTAAGTTTCAGCCTCTTGTAGCACTTAAGCACATTCTTAACTTTTACATCCCAATGACTTAACCACATGCGTAGCTTTAAACCCATAAGTAAAGTACATGCAGAAGCTGGGCCTGAATTTCTAGCATAAAAAAGGGGTCCATCCTGGAGTAAATTTTTTGTATGCTACTGAAAAAGGTGGTTGGCTCTGCGGTATAAGTCTTTCTTGAGGTATCTGTCAGACTTAGTTAATAATCATTCCCTCACAAGAAAAAACTTTGCTAAGGTTATGGGCATAGGTAGTTGAGTGTATATTACCTTTCAAGAACACTAGTTATAAAACACAAAACAAAGCAGACTTTAGAAAACTGGGTAGTTCGGAGTTAAGATTGCACTGCTTATAAAAGGCACCCAACCCAAAGATGCAATCTACAAGTCGAAGCATGAAGGGGCACATGAATGTTTAGCATATCTGACACATAAATACCAATGCAATGCCAGCTACAACAGTGCTATGTGAATGCCTGTTCTCACTTACAGGTGACATTGTTAAATAAGTAGTGGGCAGCATTATCTCCCGTAAGTGTAAACAAACTTGTTTGTTTTAGTGATTAGCTGAACAAGAAGTAGAACTGAGTGGACTTGTAGGCTCTAAAGTTTTACATTGTTTTGTTTTTGAGTGCAGTTATGTAATGAAAATAATTCTACATTTGTAAGTTGCACTTTCATGATAGAGATTGCACTACAATACTTGTATGAGGTGAATTGAAAAATACGATTTCTTTTGGTTATCTTTTTACAGTTCAAATACTTGTAATAAAAATAATATAAAGTGAGTACTGTACACTTTGTATTCTGCATTATAGTTGAAATAAATATATTTGAAAATGTAGAAAAACATCCACAAATATTTATAATACATTTAAACTGGTATTCTATTATTGTTTAACAGTGCGATTAAAACCGTGATTAATAATGATTAATTTTTTCAATTGAGTTAATTTGTTTTGAGTTAATCACTTGAGTTAACGGCAATTAATCGACAGCCCTAATTATTATACTGCTTTATGGCAATACATAAAGACATAGAAGTAGAACAGCTTGGGAATTTTTCAACAAAATATATTTTGTCAGTAAATGCAGATTCACTGAAACCACAATTGCTCACAGTAGGGTTACCAGATGTCCCAGTTTTACAGGGACAGTCCCGTTATTCGTAGCTTTGTCTTATAGAAGCGCCTATTACCCCCCATCTCCTGTCCCGATTTTTCACACTTGCTATCTGGTCACCTTAGTTCTTGGGAAAGGGTTGGTTTTGATAAATTTCCCATTCTGAAAATATTTGCAAATTGAAACTGTCAAAACATCCCAATTTGACATTTTAAAAATAAAACAGTTTCATTTTTCAGGTCAAAATGGCTTTTTTTTTTCATTTAAAATTTTAAGTTAATTTATAGGCTTTTATTAAAAAAGTAAACAAAATCAAAATGAAACATTTTAATTGACCCAATCTGAATTATTTTTCAAAATATCAGCATGAGAAAATTTTTGAAATTTCAGCTTTTCATCCTGATTCAGATAGTGACTCTCTCTCTCTCTCTTTTTTTTTTTAATCTTGAAAATTCTCATAGAATGGAAAAAACATTTCCCACCCAGCTTTACATTACAAAAAATAATGTCCTGGTTAGACAAATAGCATAAAACTTTTCGTTGCAGGCTGGATCCTGTGAGGTATTCTGAGAGCATTCTGACACTTAACGGTGGTGGTCAGAACTTCTGAGGATTACCCCCAAGTGAGAAACTACTGCACTTCCACGAGTAAAAATAAGTGTGTTGACAATTCATCTCGTACAGTATGGGAGATGTGTAAGTATGAAACAAATGATAAAATCAATCTATGCATATTTTTGATACAGCCCTTGCAAAGTTGAGGAGATGGTAGGCTGGCAGAGTTAAGGTAGTTTGGATGTCTTGCTCCTGTTTGAGAAGTGCAGCCTTAACTTTGCTATTCCTGGGTTTCTAATGTCTAACTTCTTGTGTGTGGCAAGGTGGGGATGAAGTTCTTGAAAATAACATGCAGTTAAAACTCTGACATGTGTCTGCAATTGTACTTCACCTAAATGAAGTTATTTGTGTTGTTATTTCCTTCATTTTTCAAATAGTTCTTATATGGTGTCGAGAATTGAAGAATGCTGAGAGGGGGAGGCATTCCTCCCCCTTTCCAGACTTCTTGTGGTCTGTAGGAAGATAGACTCACTAAGCAGCTCCAGAGATTTGGAGGAGAGGATCCAGTCACCTGTAAAAGTAGGGCTCTTCCTGGGTCATCAACTGCTTTGCAAGCGTCGTAAATCTTATCAGGGCTTTTCTAACTATTCCCACACCTCAGATTTATGCTTGTGGAGTCTCTATAAGGTGTAAGCCCTAGGAACTTGGCAGTGAGAGGCTGCTGAGGGCATTGGAGGCTGGAAAGAGCAGAGAGGGCTAAATGAGGGACTGGAGGAGCAGCTCATGACTGCAGGAGAAAACATTGGGGAAGCATTAACAATTCTCTGGCTTCCACAGCCGATGAACCTTCCCTGGTTTTCAGCAGCAGGACACCATTTAGACATGAGGGAGCATGTGTTTTTTTAGAGGACATAGGGAGTCTGTCAGGAGCAGAGGGTTCAGGGGCAGGGAAGGGGACTCTTGAGCAGCTTGAGGTGCAAAAGATGGCAAAGGAAAAACACTAATGTTTTCTTATCCTGTCTACCATATGAACCTTCTACGGTATGTCAGAGGGGAGCATTACTCCAAGGGAGCCTCACCGGACCTCAGAAAGTCTACAGGCAGGAGGAGACTGGGAGAGAACAGATGTCTTAACATGGAGGAAATTGGGGTGGGTGGGGGCGAATATTTCTCCTTCCTGAGTCTGCTGGACAACCTCCCTGGGCCTCAGTCAGCCAACCATGTGAACCTCTGGGAGGAAAAGTTCTTCTTTTCTATTGACAAGCACCTCTCATGGTCCGGTTACACTTTTTTTCTTGCAGACAATATGCTCAGAGACTTAGGCCTGGATCCACAAATTGACTTATGCACATAGAAAATCACTAGAATCTCCAAAGACTGAGCTAGGCTCCCTATATAATACATGGGGAAAGATATGTACCTGAGAATGGGAGCCAGCATGCTAGGGGCGGAGCTGCATAAGCTAGCCATTGGGAGATGGTGACAAGAGGGGTGTGTCCTAAGTCCCGCTGCTCTCACAGAGTTCAGTCTGGGCTGCAGAGAGATGCTTGCAATCCCCAGCCAAGAACCCTTTCCTGGAGTCAGGCAGCTTAGGTGCCTAAGCCATTTTTGCAACTCCACACAAAAGTGCTGGAAGTGGGGAGGAGGAGGAGGCTGTTCCAATGTAGGATATTTCAATATACGTCTCTCAGTCTCTCCCGCTGAAGCCATTATTAAATAATTAAACATTAATTGGCCAGAGAGCGAGAATCACCCTGTAGTCCAGTGTACCTGTACATGTATCTGAGAGGTCTGAAACCTCTGTTCAAATTCCATCTTGTCATCAAACATAGGGGGCAAGTGAACTGGGGTGTCCCACATCCTGGGCTAATGGTTATAAGGAAGCCTTCTCCTTGTTGTTTCATGTGAAACTACAAGAACAGTTTAGAATTAGAGGTTCTCAGGACTAGCTTAGGGTTATACAGGATGTCAGTAGCAGAAGAGAGAATTAAACCTTGGTCCCTTAATTCTCAGTCTGATGGGACTCACTGGACCACATTGCCCAATATTTCATTCTCCTTCATAAATGTGTTTGAGTTTTCAGTGCTGAGCTGCCCTCTGTATTTTTCAGTTCAGGACACATTTTAAAAATGATCACCCAGGTACTTCAGCCAGTCTGAAAATATCAGGGGGATCTTGGTTTGTTACATGTTTTAGCCTAATTTTTCCTGATATTGGAATTCTTTTGTTTGATTCATTTGACTGAGCGATGGATAACTAGAGATGTATATTTTTGTGACCGAGAATGACTATGCCATTTTTTCTGCCCTTATATTCTGTATAAGAGGAATAGAAATATTGTCCTGCCCAGCTGTATTAGTGGTGTTGCGATAGGTGTAATTTTAAAGTATAGCAACTGAACACTGTTTCCCCTCCCCCCCCCAGGATATTTAATGCTTACTGCCCTCCTTTTAGCTGGGTTAATCATACCCCTAACATTTAGTGTAGAGCTTCTAAAAAACAAAATATCTCATGCAGACATTTTCACAAAAATGTAGGTTAGGATTTTTTTTGGTCAAAATTTCAATGAAAATTGTCATCAAAATTTCACCTTTTGACTATCTCTGTCATAGAGCTATATGGTGAAATCCTGGCCCAACTGAAGTCAATGGAAGTTTTGACAGATTTCAGTGGAGACAGAATTTCAGCTCTAAACATTCAATTGTTCTATCATTTTATTTAAAGTGTTTGCCTTATTTCTCTCTAGCCACTAGGTGTCTCTCTACCCATGTTATTAGGAAGTTATTTTTATTTGAGACTCTCTTGTTTTTGTTCTCCCTTGTCTTGCTACATTTCAGGTCTGTTTCCCTGTAAATTTTGCTCTTGTACATTATTTTTAAAGCAGTGATTTCCAACCCCTGACCCCAGGTGTGTGAATTCCAGACGTGGTCGGTGAGCCTTTTTATCCAGATAGGATTACAGTTAATGATAGAACCTTTGACCCTACTTAGGTTCTTCCACCATGCTCACCACTGTGTTATCTGGTCACCTCCATGGTGGCAGCTCATTTCTTATTGTCTCCTACTTCACTGACTCTTAGCACTTCCCATCGGATAGTCAGTGGAACTAGTTGTATTGCTTTTCAGCTTACCTGCTCCATTCCAGAGTTTTGGTGACACTGAGTGCATCATAGGGCATAGGGAATGCTGAATTCCTCTGAGAACTCTGAATGTGCACTAGGGGTATGTCTATACTGCAAGGTAAGCTCCGTGCTTGAGCCTGGGCTCAAATCTAACCCCAGTTGTGTCTAACACTGCAATTGAGCTAACCCAGGGCTCGGACCCAGGGTCTCAGGACCCTGGAGGGTGTGAGCTTGAGTTAGGACAGGACCCAGGGTCTGAGCTCTATTGCTTTGCAGTGAAGATGCAGCCCTGCTTGACTTGGATCCTGGGAATCAGCGGGAAGTATCTCACAATTCTGTGGGACAACTTGCTTTGTTCTCTCAATCCCAACAATCTGCAATTTGCTGTATTGAAAATGGAAGCCACTCTCCCGCTTTGCAAACGGCAGCAGCTCAGGTCAGCATTAACCCATTGTCTTCTGATTACTGGTCTGCAAGCACACTATCAGAGAGCCTCCTGGATTTGCAATGGAGAGTGAACTGATCAAGCATTTTGCAAAGGAAGCTGCTTCCTTGTAACATGCATGGCAGTCAGTAAGTTTTCCCACAGTGGTCCTAGTGCTAGAGCGGCCACATTTTGGGGGAGAGGGGCGGCACTGGGAACTCTGGGATATGGTTACTTTGACCTGGGTCTGTGCATTGCACTCTGGATGCCAGAGCCCTAAATTTGAGCATGGATTACAAAAATCTTAACATAGGGTTAAAATACAATGTGGAAGCTCAAGCCCAGGGTTCCCTAACACAGGTCAGCTGACCCGAGTCCCACTAACTCTGGGCTTACATTGCAGTGTAGACATACCCTAGGTGTTGTGCCTTGCTGGAGGAAGGGCTGAATGGAGAGTGGGTATCTTATCCCAGCTTCTTTGTCGTTAGCGAAGCCTGAGTCAGAGTAGGGGAATGCATTTCTGTGGCTATATCCTTTATTCTCCCACAAGCAGCCATGGCAGTCATGCATGGACGGTGGGTACAACAGGCCGGAGGAGGCTAAGCCTCCCCAAACAGCTGGCCCACCACCTTTGGAGCGCGCTGCTGTCGAAAGGATGGGTGCCCCTGCTGTGGCCCCGCCTGCACTCCACCCCAAGGCCCCATTCCTGGTCGTCCTCCTCCCCCAAGACTTCGCTTCTTCCCATCCCCGCTCCACCTGCATGGGAGGCGCACATGAGAGGTGACCGGCCAGCTGGCTGGCCAGTGAGAGGGTGGGAGACGGGGCAAAGAGGCGTGTGAGCGGCTGGCCAGCCAGCAAGACAAAGAGGCACCAGTGGCGGGTGGAGAGGGCCTTGAGCAGGGGGCTGAGCAGGGCCAAGGATGGAGCACTGGCAGGGCTTCTGGGGGAGGAGGTTGAGTGGGGGCGGGCCTCAGGGCGAGGCCATGCTCCATGTGTGTGCAGCCTTCCCAAATGGAGGAGTCACGCACCGCCCATGCAGTCATGTAACAGTGTCAATGCTGCTTTTAACTAAATCACGATGAAAGCAGTCTCTGAAAGAACTCTCCACTGCTCCCCACCTCGCCTAGGTATTGAACCATATGCAATCAACCCAAAAAGGCTTCTCAGAGGCAGCAAGGCCTGATATGTCAAGTGGGAAGATGCTGAGAATTTTTTTAAAAAGACTGTTGGAACTGAGACTGGTTTTTTTCACTTATCAGTGTGAGAACAGAGCTGGGCTAAAAGGATTTGTCAATTCAGAAGTAAGGAAAACATAATGGGCCTCATTCTTAGCTCTTGATACAGTGTGCCCCTCAACCCCCACACAGCACAAAGGAGCTATAAAGCTGCCCTAATGTGGTAACCAAAGATTTCCCCCAGAAAGGGGGAATCTGTGTGGCACAAATGTTAAACAATCTGTCTGCAAACCTCTTCCTCACTACAGTGCTTGTCATGTTATTTCACTAGTTTTTCAGGCATTGTCATAAAGACTTATGGACTAGAGAGGATCTGAATTTATAATGTGAGAAACAAATTGAAAAAAATAACCCATCCCTCCCCCCTTTAAAAAAAAAACTGAAAGATTTTATTTATCACAAATAAGCGCAAAAAAAAAAAAAAAGACGTCCTCTTCCTTTTTGTTTTTAATTGGTCTTTTTTAAGGGTGCTGTTTTTCTGTTGAAAAATGTTTGAGGACCTTTGCACACAAACCACTCTTTCGGCCCTTGTGCAATCGTAAAGGCATTCTCAACTTATTATTGGAAACTGAAAGACTTGAAAGGCTGTAGAGAATGTGCACTGGTGGGCTAAGTGCACATAGCTTTGTTTCCTTTTCTCTTACATCTAAGTTTTGTTGTTATTGGAATCATGCACTTTATTGTCACATTAAGTCCTGCTGGGGATGGTGATGTGCCATGAAACCACTGGAGATTGTAGACCCTCAGTCAGTGTTTACCATTGTTCCAGGGGCGTGTATTAGCAGCAGAGTAAAAGGTCATTCAGAGTACTCCCCCCCGCCACCTTTTTTGGTTCTTTTTGTTTTGGTTTGTCCTCCCCACTCCATCCAACTGGCGCTGCTCATCTGCACAGTGTGATGCCCTGAGAGTCAAAACATGCTGCTAGAGTGTTTCCAGTTTGAGATCCACTGGTGCCTTTTAGGTATCCTTGTTGCATTCCCGGAAAGCAGCAGACACAGTGCAGATCTACTGTACTGATCTCCCACAGCAGCATTTACAGTCGAATAAGTGCAAAAATCTAAAGCTTTATACAGCTTACTGAGTTTTGAGACCAGTCAAGGTATTGGAAGATTAGTTCTAGCTCAGCTTACCTGCTTTAAGTTTCTAATATGACAGCTTTGTTTCCAGCCTCCCACGCTTTGTTGCAGAGGGATTTTTGGGAAGGTGGGAAAGGCTTAAAATGATATTTGTGATCATGCCAGATTTTACTGTGATCTTACCTTAAACACCCATTAAAACTCAAATTAAGCAAGACTCCTGCTGTTGACCCGGTCTACTGTGAATGGGCCTGTGTAACTGTTATATCCCCTTTGAAAGTAATAAAGTTGGAGTGGGGGGAGGAACTGTTAAGGTTTTCTTTTTGAAATATAAGAATTTTTACTGTAAGGATGTCTATTTTTTAATGCTTTGATTGCTTAAATATTTCCACAGAAGAAAGCATACAAGATTCTTAATTGCTTCCTAAATTGGGTAGCTTCTATATCTTAGGCAGAGAATTAAATTATTGCGTTCTTCTTGTAGATCTGTGTCTTATTAATCTTCCAGATAAAATGAACTCTGGAGTGAAAATCATTAATCATGACATCTTAATAACACACACTTCAAAAGAAGTATATACTCTTTCAGATTAAAAAGATTCTATCTGTGAAGCCAGTGCTTAATGTGACATACTGGGGACATCTAGTGGAGAAAGCTAAAATAGTAAAAATACCATAAAGTTTCCTAAGGATGTTTCTTTCTCACTATAGTTAAGACAGAATCAGGAGCTACATTACTTGCACCAAAGTTTGCTCTAATTTAAAACCCAACAGTATTTGCTTCCAGAAAAAGGGGGAGGGGGATCTGTTTTTTTTTTAATGGTAGTGTTTATAAAAATCAACGCATTGTACATGCCTTTAAATAACACATTTTAACTATTTTAATTTAGTTTTGGATATATGGTTCTATTAAATATCCTTCCCCAGAAATGCTATATATCCTTCAGAAAGTAAATTAACCTCTCTGCTTCAGATTCCTCATCTGAATAGAGGGAGGACAATACTTACCCACCTTCCTACAGTGCTTTGAGATCCCTGGATGAAAGATGCTCATAAACTCATAGTCTTAAAGTCAGAAGGGACCAACGTGATCATCTAGTCTGACCTGCACATTGCAGGCCACAGAACCTCACCCACCCACTCCTGTAATAGAACTATAATCTCTGGCTGAGTTACTGAAGTCCTCAAATCATAATCCAAAGACTGCAAGTTACAGAGAATCCACCATTTACACTAGTTTAAACCTGCAAATGATTCATGCTGCAGAGGAAGGTGAAAAATCCCCAGGGTCTCTGTCATCTGACCTGGGGGAAAACTTCCTTCCCGACAGCAAATATGGTGCTAAGTTAAACCCTGATCATGTGGGCATGCTGTATCAGAGGAAGTGTAAATGGGCCTTCTTTTGCAGGAAAAGTTGGCATTGAAGTTAATTTGTAATTGTTAAGTATTATTATTATTTATTGAACTTAATCTTTAATTATCTGTGATAGTAGGTGGAGCATTATCAATGTACTTTGATTTTGGGGACTATTGCATTAGATTCTAATCTATCAGTCTGTTTCTATCCTATCACTATAGTATCTAGTCACTGGCCATATGCTAAATGCTAAATTCTGACTCTATCCTGAGTAATTCTGACTCTCCCACAAAGAAGACGCATATTAGCTCCTGACTTCTGCTTATGGGAACTCTGCACAGGGTTGACATATCCTGAGATTGGTCAGGATTTCAGAAATTCCATGGAAGCTACTGCAGCAATGTGGCTGCCTGTGGAGTTGCTACACTCTGAAAGAGAAGACTGAGGATGAGGGTACAAAAACACCCTCTTTGGGTGAAATAGCTGGGGCTTGCCAAGAGCTATACTCTGTCTAATGTGTCTAGATTGCTTTGCAGCTGCATGTATGCAAGAGTAATTTGGGCCCCAATAGGTCCTTCATCCTCACCTGCCAGCTCTGTTTTAGAATTGGCTCCAGTGTTTCTGAAGGCCACTTGGTCCCTTCACTATATCCCTGGCTGTCACTCAGCTGGGGTGATTATGTCCCACAGTCTGGGAAGTCAGGACACTTTCCAGTGGCCCCTCTCCTACATATGGCAGTGGTGGGAGGTGTGGGGTTACTGATTCTGTCTCTGGGGAGGAGGATGGGGCTCTGCAGCCATATAGCATCTATACAGCAGCCACACCAGGGATGAGTCTATCCTCAAGATTTAGCTTCCCCATTGGGACTGCAACATCTGGTTGAGCCATGGCCTTGAAAGCTGGACACCACCATTGGCTTTCGGATCAGGATTTGGTCCTACGCAGTATGTCTATGAAGTGAAATGGCACTAAGAATATTGCTTTCATGCTGGCCACTAGCAAACAAGAATATTAACAAATTGGAAGGAATTTTAAAGAGCGACAAAAATGACTAAACAAGAGACTCCCTTAATACGTATAGCATGGCCAAAGTGGGGAGGGATGTTGCAATCATTTTGAAGTGCTCTATCAGAAGATGTAAATACCAAGGAATTGTTTAGGGTGACCAGGGAGGTATATCTAAAGGAAGGATTTGAAATTAAACAAAAAATACTTAGGCTGCCTATCTAGTGGTGGTCAGGTCTGGCCTTACCATGAGGCGAACTGAGGTGTGTAGAAAACTGTGTCTGCTGCTGAATCATATGTATTCTCTCTGCTCTAGATAAACAGAGAGGGTGGAGTGCTGTGCTGGAGGAAGGAGGGCACAAGAGACATAACAGGCAGGCAGGAGAAAAGGTGAGAGAGAATAACAGAAAGCAGCAGGAGCTGCAGGGAGAGAGAGGAGGAGGAGCCTCGTATGTACCTCTCTAGCACCCCCAGGAGCCTGGACTGATTAACACCAGCTTCTCGGGAGCTTCCTGATTCTTGCTGCTTCCCTGAGCCCACTTGAGAAGAGCAGGCAATCAACTGAAGTAGTAGGAGCCAGTTAGCCCTTAAGATGCTGATATCTTCCCACACTCAGGCCCTGCTACCAGCCTGCTTATTTGTCCGCTTCAATTGAGTGTTGCGAGCCACTATAGCTGGCACAGAACAGCAGTCATGAGTGAAAGAAGAAAACACCTCTCTGGGGCAGCATTCAGAAAAAGAAAGAAAGCAAAGGAAGCTTTTCTATCTAAGCAGGAAGGAGCTCTCCTGAGATACATAGACACAAATGTTCACGGTGAGCCTTCTGGCCCCAGTGAGGATGTGAATGGTGAGGAGATGCCTGATCTTCCAGTTAGTCAGAATGCAGGTGACCTGGCAGCTACTGCAGCATCCATATCTCCATCTCAAATGGATGTAACCAGGCACATTCCTGAAGAAAAGTGTAGATCTGAGAAGAGTGTGGTGGAGGTGCAAGAAACAGCTGCTGCTGAGTTTAGTTCCTTAAGTCTAGATGATCCAGGACTCTGGACCCACTTGAGCAGTAGCCTGAGGGACTTCCTTGTACTGCATGGGCCACAGCAAGTGAAATACTTCATGTTCCCCAAAGACAATGAAAATAGAAGTTTCCATCCAACACATTACTGGCGTGAAATCCCCAGTGGTGATAAAGTGGAGAGGCCATGGCTTATGTACTCAAAAACCCAGAATGCTGCATATTGTTTTTGTTGCAAACTCTTCCAGTCTAATGTCCCAGCCACATTGGGTTCTACAGGAACACAGGACTGGAAAAATCTGGCTAGAAATCTGGCATGTCATGAGAAGACAGCAAATCACCAGAGAGCATTCCATAGGTGGAACGAGCTTGAGATGAGACTAAGGTTAAAGTCCACCATGGATGATCAGCATCAAGAGAAGATTGCATCAGAGTCTCTTTACTGGCAAAATGTTCTGAAAAGTCTCATTGCCATTGTGAGAATGCTTGCTACCCAAAAACTAGCACTGTGTGGCACTTCAGATCAGCTGTTTGTGCCAAACAATGGAAACTTCCTTAAAATTTGGTGCTGATGGCTGAGTTTGATGCTGTATTCCAGGAGCATCTAAGAAGAGTCACCATCCAGGAAATGTACATACACCACTACCTTGGAAAACCAATTCAAAATGAGTTCATACAGTTACTGGCAACAAAAGTCAAACAGAAGATTGTGGCAGTTCTGAAGTCAGCAAGATATTACTCTGTTATTCTGGACTGCAGACCTAACATCAGCCATACGGCACAAATGACTTTAATGGTGCGTTTTGTAACAACAACAGAACATAGTGAAAATGTCCCTGCAATGGTGACTGTCAGAGAGCATTTTCTAGAATTTATTGACATTGATGATACTACAGGAGCTGGTATGACAAATGTGCTTCTTAAAAAGCTGGAAGATACAGGAATTACGATAGCTGACATCAGGGCCGTAGCAACAAAGAACATGGCCCCCTCCGAACATATGTCCGGGCGGGGCCCCTTACATTTTTTTTGCCACTTTTAGGGGGCCCCTTCCTTGCGGGGCTCCCTGCGGTCGGAGGGTACAGAGAGCGCTCGCTACGCCTCTGGCTGACATGAGAGGTCAGGGCTACAATAATGGTGCCAACATGAGAGGAAAGAACAGAGGACTGCAGACATGGATCCGAGAGTTAAACCCTCAAGTTTTTTTTTGTCCCATGCAGTTCTCATTCATTGAACTTGGTGGTCAGTCATGCAGCATCAGCTTCTAGTGAGCCTGCTGAATTTTTTAATGTAATTCAAAGCATCTATGTTTTTCTCTCTGCATCACTCATCAATGGCAAATTTTGAAGCAACATCTGGGAACATCCTCTCTGACACTGAAACCACTGAGTGCCACATGGTGATATTCCAAAACTCCTCACTATACCTGAAGAGGACCTACACCAGCAATGCAGGGCACTAGAGACCGTGTTGACACATGATGACATGCACGATATTGATGCGAGTGATTTAGGTGATGAACTGAAAGCCCTTTCAAGATACATTTCAGCAGGATCAACTCCAAAGGCTGTTCTGGAATATATGTGCAGAAATAAGATGGCCACTCTCTTTCCAAATGCTTTGGTTGCTCTGCACATACTCTAACACTTCCTGTAACAGTTGCCAGTGGAGAACGCAGTTTCTTCAAGCTGAAGTTAAATAAAAACACATCTGTGCTCCACCATGACACAGGAGAGACTGGTCGGCCTCACTATAGCTTCTCTAAAAGCAAGTAGCACCAAGATGCCATGTAGGGCAATGATGACAACTGCTATAGGTTCAGTACTTCTCTGCTGGCCTTCACAAGCTAGGAAGAACATGGGATCCATTCATGGGTGGTGTCCAGGGGCCTCAAAGAGAGAGGCAGGCTGAAACTCAAACTTTGTATTTTGTAGACTTTATATTTTGTCCTTTCAAGATACGAACCTGTTTCCACAGCAGCAGACAATTCACTTTAGATCTAAGGGCAGGTCTTCACTACGGGGGGGGGGAGGGGGAGGTCGATATAAGGTACGCAAATTCAGCTACGCGAGTAGCGTAGCTGAATTAGACGTATCGGAGCCGACTTACCCCGCTGTGAGGATGGCGGCAAAATTGACCTCCGCGGCTCCCCGTCGACGGCGCTTACTCCCACCTCCGCTGGTGGAGTAAGAGCATCGATTTGGGGATCAATTGTCACGTCCCGACGTGACACGATAATTCGATCCCCGAGAGATCAATTTCTACCTGCCGATTCAGGCGGGTAGTGTAGACCTAGCCTAAGTGATCTGATGTACAAAGAAACCAGAAAATTCATCAGCATAAGATCAGCTCCACTGTGTGACCAAGCAGCTGTAGCTCAGATTAATCAGGTTATCTGCCAGAAATGTCCACTGATAAATCATCCCAATCTCAGGTTGAAGGAGATAATGGCCTTTGTTTTGGTGACAAAGATGTAATCTTTCCTTCCTGATATCTAAACCCAACCCAAACACCAGATCCAGAAAGAGCCTAGATATATGAGCAGAAATCACCCCCACCTGGGACAGTCCCTTGGTTGTCACAGCAGCTGTGAAATTCTGAGCTGATCCAAAATAATTGTCTACATTCCAAAAGAAGTCACTGGGCTTAATCAGTTTTAGTGCAATTTCACCTGCAGTGAAAAATGCCATAAACCCAGCAAGACCTTCTGGAGCGTAATGGGTTGACTGATATAGAAGCACTAACCCTATTTTGAGATGTGCACATGAGATGGGCACGCTTGGTTAAATATTTGTTGTAGTCAGTCTCCTATATTTCAGACTTGATGCACAAAAAAGCATAACCATGCTTCCTGTACAATCTTCCTTTTCCTCATGCCTAGGAAACACAACCGAAGACAGTTGCACCAATAATGGTCCCATTGCATCATCCAACCAACTCTAGGTTATATATGCAAAGTCAGCAGCCTCATCCATATCGTCATGTGAAATTATCTCCCAAGGGAAGTGATGGAAGATCTGTAGCTTTACTCTTTTAGAACTGGATTGGATAAAACACTATACTTTGTGTCTGTGTGTGTGGAGAGATCATTGGCAGGAGAAAGCACCTAGATGACCTACCAGTATTAGGAGGAAGTGAGATATTTATATATATAAAATGAAAAACAGTCAAAAAGGGTGGGAGGTTATGAATAAGACTCTGATTTGGAGAGTTGAAAGACATGACTGGTATTTACCTACTGGTCTTTTTCTTTGGAGTTTGCAATCGAAAGTTATTTATTACGAATGTAGGATGTACTCTCACTGTGTAAAAGGATTACACCATTGGAGATGTAAAATATGGATCTGGTAATAAATGTAATCTACTGTGTTAATTTCAGCAGATTTACTTCAACTAAAAATTCAAACTGAAATTTAAATTTGGAAAAATATCTTGTAGGTTCCAGGAATTTCTCTGTCTTACAGAAAAGCATAACAGTACACAGGAATAGACAATTGCCTAAGGGTTTCATTTCACTGAGATAAATATATGAGATTTACCAAACATTTTGTTAAGACAACACTGACCAGAATGGTGAAACACTTCCCGGATCTCAATTATCCCCTCTGCTTCCACAGTGAAAGCAAACGCTGCTTAGGTAGATGTCCCCTGGGGACTACAGATGCAGGGAGTGCTGTTTTACAGATGCATTATTCACCCTTCCTCATTCCCACAGTAGACTCTCCATGTGTACTCTGGAAGGTTTGGACTCCACAGTCTTGGAAGGGGAGATAGCTAGGATGGCAGGGGGAGGAACTGATATCTGTGGCAGTCTTTCCTCAAGAGGCAGTAGATATCCATTCAGACATACATACCTAAGTTAATACTGCTTTGAAACAGTATTAACATTGGCTCCATCCTAGCAATGTCCTCAGAGAAGGGGATTTGCTCAGATAGGACATATGTTTTCACAAGGCAGAGGAGGAAGTAGCTCAGAGGGCTGCTCTTCTGCTGGACTTGGGATTCTCTGTGTTGCAGTTTCCCTCGGACTTTTGGTTTTGGGAGGCTGTGCTCTCCTCCTCTTGAAAGGCAAGACTGTAAAATATTGTGCAAGGTCTACCTCTAAGACTTTCCTGTCTCCCCTCCCCTTCCGTCCCCCATTCCCCAGAGATACCCAAGAGAGGATAAAAGAATGGCTTTTTGCTTCATGTATATTATTTTGACACTGCAGGGCCTGAACATGCTCTCCCTGAAGTCAATGGGAGAAGAATCAGTCCTTCAAGGTATTTAGATAGGAGCGGGTTATGTTTTACAATTATATGCATATTTTTTTTCAAGATGTATACTTTGTATAAACATTAAATTCATTTAAATTAACATTTATTAATTGAAAATGAAGCACAAATAGAGTCAACACATTATTATTTTTTGCTCAGTAGCTGTTAGTATGCGGTGGGGAAAAAGCCCTAAACTAATTCAAAATGCCAAGCCATATAGCCTCCCTTTCCAGATATTTGCCTTATGCATTAAAAGAAAATGCCCTTACAGTACCTTTTTACAATTTACATAAGCTCAAAATCCATGATGTAGAGAAAAATATGACTTGCATAATGAATCCATCACTAAGAAAAAATGAAGGTATGCAAAATAAACAAATCAACCAGATGAATACTAATTATCTATAAGCAAAATCTGGAAACACTCAGTATGCAGAACAAATCACTTATTGCAGTGAGCACTTATAACTAATTTCCTGCAGGAAGAATTTTTTCCACTGGCTTTAGTGAATTTATATACACTATAGAAAGGTAGTAGCTAAATAAATATTATTTTAGTTTAATTGGATTAAAATTAGAAATGCAAATTCTGATGCACCATATCTCTAAATCCTTGTGTCCCTTTTTATGGTAATACCCGTCTAATGGTTTAAGCCTATGAAGAAAAAACACTGAAAATTTTAACTAGCAGCTTTGCAGGGGGGCAGAAAGAAGCAAAGAAGATTTAGTGGTGAAAAGAGCAAATAAATAGGTGCTCCAAGATTAAAAAGAGGGTAGAAGTGCATGCTGAGCTGTTGAAAGACCTCTCTGTGTTTAAAGAAAAATATTGTTTGGTTCTTTCACCAGTGCATGATCAAAATAAGAGGTACAAATTAGTTCATGGCTGCTGAAGCTACAAAACATCATGCAGAGAGCTGTCTTTGGGAACGTTTTAATGAGGAGAAGAGGTCATCAGACTGTGACATTGCTTTTCAGAATTCTTCAAGAACAACACAGACTTCCTGTTCCAAATGTGGTAAAGAATAAAACAACCTTAGTAGTAATCGTACAACTTTTGAACCGTGTTCCTTGGAAATACAGTACAGTGCTCATTTTGTAGCTTTAGTTAGCTATCTCAAAGGAACTCTTCCATATTTTCCATTTGCCCTTATTTCAAAAGTACAGTGAAATGGTAGAGCTTCAACAAGGATTATATTTATAAAATAAAGTTTTATTCAGTCTTCTAAAGAGATTTTAATGTTTTCATTGCTCTAGGTGAAATGGTACACTGTGGCTCTGTTCATTAACATTTAGCATCAGTGCAAAAATCAAGGATTACCACATGCAGTTTGAAAGGACATCCAAAATGACTTTGAAATTAAATTCACTACAATCTTAGTTTTGCAGCATTTCAAAACGTGCTTTTAAAATTTATAAGTTAAGATAATGACATTCTAGGTCAAATATGCCCAGCCCAATAACAAGTCTCACATAGAATGTCATTACTTAAACTTGCAATGTATTGTTGTGTGCTGAATGAAATCGAAGAAGCTTGAGTTTATTTGACAAAAAAAAAAAAATAGCCTCAATATTGTTTAGACAGACCACTGGGGGATAGAAAGCATTGGTAAATCAAATCATCGTTCTAAGCCTGAGTAGCAGGAGTTCTGCAATTTAAGTGGCTGCAGGATTAGGCTCTATATTAATAGTATTGTAAACTATCCTAGTCCCAAACAGTCAACAATGTACTTTGCTGCTAATAAATAAATGTTACTATACAAGACAACCCCTGTACTGACACATGCACACAATTCTAATTCCAAAGTCTCTGTTACAAAACTCCATAACAACTAGAGGGAATACAAATAGGTGTGATACAACAACATATAAGGTAATAGTGATATTATTTTAATTTAAGGATGACCTGGTGTTACTCCCAACTGATAAAGTCAATGCTTAACTTATAGAAAGCACTGTGTTACATTATACACTTTCTCTTGGTTAGAATAGCTATAATGAATTAAGCTCTAAATGAGCTTTATCAGTAGTGGTACAAAAATGGAATAGAGGGAATACTGCTTATTGTGTTGCAGTGTTATGCTTTGGTTCTGTTATGTTTCATATGCTATTACAGTACAACCAATTACGTTACAGAAGTAAAGTGAAATAAGAACTGTATCATCTTAGCCTTTTGTCTCTGTTTATTCCCCCAAATGAAGAAAAAGTGAAACTGATGCCCACTCCTGCTCCTCAGAAAAAACCCCTCTCATATTAGTTTCAATTGCCTTCATTTTTTATTTCAGAAAAAAATGCCAAGACCCATCCTCTGACTTTTTTTACATTGTATACAATTATGCCTAACATTGAAAGTTTACAAAACATGTATAGCTATGTATATTTCATCCATTTCCTTTAACACAATAATGATTAAATTATGAAATATATTTAAAAAATATTTTGTCATTAATCTTAATCTTACAATTGTAAATATTAACAACTACCTACATTTGTAATCAGATCATTCCAACTTTGAGGAATCTTGTATGGATCAGTTTTCTTAAACATATCTATTTGCTTATCTTCTATAAAGTATGCCACTATTTTTTCACATTTACATGCTCTAAACAACAGTGGGGAATATTTTAGTTGGATGTTTCATCTCTAAAAAATCCCAGTGTCAATTTTTCTCACAAAGACTAACAAGTTTGTTGATTTTCAGTTTCAACCTTTAATCCTGTTTGAATGGATTGATGTCTTTTGCCTTGATTTACGATATTCTTCTGTCAGTGATTAGGGCCTGGGAGTTTGGGCTAATCTGCGATTTCTCCTCTTTTTGTATTGTCATTCCAGTGCCCATTATTCTTCTTTTTCCCCCTGTCTAAGAATACCATTGTATTCTATTCAATAACCATTGCTCACTAAAAGAAGATATCTTAGATAGCCAATTAGCTGTTATGCATAGAGTTTTTAGCCAGCATGGTAGCAGTATTTGTTACAGGACTGTAAGCAAAGCACTGAAAAGTAAATGTTAAAAAAGAGACAGTGGAAGAAAAAGGAGATTCTGAAAATCTGAATTTTGCTTTCAATTATCCCAAACTACATCTACAGGCAGTAATGACAAGTGTCAGTTTTCAGAATCAACATGATATGAGACAGGAATCTTTGATTCAATGGATAAACTGTGATGTAGAAATATTGGAGCAGTTTTACTAGTAAGTATGCTTTTATAATTAGTGTATCAATGATTCTATGTTTAATGCATAAGTGATACTGGGGTTTTGGAAACTTTTAGCAATTGTTAAAAAAAAAGACACTATATCATGTTCTTAAGGTCAAACTCAGTTAAACCAATGGGTCTTTATTGACTACAACAGAGTTACAATGATGTAACCAAGTGAAGGATTTGGCCCCAAATCTTATTAAAACATATACATTTTAATAGGCTTTGAAAAGCAATGATCATAGACATTGCTAAAATTAATGGATATTTTGCAGAAAAAAATCTTTTATATAAGATCAGAGACTTTTCACAATAGATTGTTTACTGTCAAAATACTTTTTGAGTCAGAAATGAATTCTTTGCATATGCTACAGATATAAAACCATTGTTTTTATTTAAAAAATAGATCATTCATATGTAATGATAATTTAAAACTAAAATCCTATAAAATTGCATATATCACATTATGTGTAGATTATTAACATAAATATTCATTTTCTCAGAATTGGTGATTTGCTAAGTATTTGCAAGTGGTTTTACATTTATTTCAGATCTAGATTTTTATTTCTTGGGTCTAAATTTGACCTAAGAATTATACAAATTATAGTGATGTTCTATACTAGAAATGTTCTATTTTCATTCTATTCTCTGCCGGAAATTTGAAGGACAAATCCCTTAAAGGACTTATGCATGCGCTTAACTTTAAGTACATAAATTAAAGTTGGTTGAAAAACTGGAAACTTCAAACAAAAACAAAAACAAAGGACCTATTATATAGCAGTATTTGAATGAATAGGCATGTTAGCCACTGTTTCCTACCCAAATTTTGGTTTGATTAATTACATTTTGCCACTTTAAAGTTCCTCCACCTATTTCAACAGGACACAGTATTTTTTCTTCACTTCTACATTAACATAAGAACATAAGAATGGCCATACTGGGTCAGACCAAGGTCCATCCAGCCCAGTATCCTGTCTACCGACAGTGGCCAATGCCAGGTGCCCCAGAGGGAGTGAACCTAACAGGTAATGATCAAGTGATCTCTCTCCTGCCTTCCATCTCCACCCTCTGACAAACAGAGGCTAGGGACACCATTCCTTACCCATGCTGGCTTATAGCCATTAATAGATTTAACCTTCATGAATTTATCCAATTCTCTTTTAAATCCTGTTATAGTCCTAGCCTTCACAACCTCCACAGGCAAGGAGTTCCATAGGTTGACTGTGCACTGTGTGAAGAAGAACTTCCTTTTATTTGTTTTAAACCCGCTGCCCATTAATTTCATTTGGTGGCCCCTAGTTCTTATATTATGGGAACAAGTAAATAACTTTTCCTTATTCACTTTCTCCACTCCACTTATGATTTTATATACCTTTACCACATTGTTACTCTTTGCTATACAGCTGTCATGTTCTATAGGTTGTCTTATTTTAGCATTGGGCGCAGTGACTGACGTAGATATTCTGGCCTAGATTATGCGTGCAACTCCTCACTGAAGTTGACATGAGTTTTCTCTGGCATCTGAGCTAAAATAAAGCCTAGAGATGGAAAAATATTTTGGGGTCCTTTAGGATCAAAGGTGCTATGTAATTGAACATATAATTTCTGGACTATTAGTCTATATATAGCCTATTATAGGTAGATACATTTAGACAGAAGAACTCCATTTAAAACATTAACATTTTAATTCTGAATCATACCTTTCTTTCTTTCTTATTGACATTTTTGTGTTTTTTAATGAACTGTACAAGGAAGCACCTGTAGACTATTACTACATTAGACCTGAGATCTCTAGAATTCTAAAGCCATAGTCCCAACTCTGTTTCCATCAGTGGAAAAGAGCCAAATGGAACCTAGCTGGGACAAGGAAACTGAAAACCCTTTTCTACAAACTAGTGTCCCATTTCTTGGGATACTATAGAAACTCCTCCAACAGAATCCTGCAGCATTATTCATGCTCAGAAATTTAGGGGTGGCGTGAGAAGTAACTACTTTTGGAAATGTGACTGGGACAGCATGTTGGACAGCCTAGGTGCAGTTAGCCAATAGCAGCATGGTATTTAAAGGGCACATGCGGCTGCCATGGGGAAGAGTGGCCAACAGGGCAGCTGTATGAAGACAAAGGGCCTGTACTGGTGCCCTAAGATCCAATAGCTTTAGGAGGCCCAAACCTCTACCCATTCCATGTGGCTTGGCGAGGTAAAGTGACTCCAGCCCCAGGAGAATGTTCCCTTCACGGGAAAGACCAGTACTGGGGAGAATATGGCCCATAGCGGTAAGTCAGGATTACAGAATCTGAGTGAAGGAGAACAGAGAGACAGAAAAATAACAGGAAAGAAGCAAATAATTGGTATTAATAGATTGATAGGTCCAATTCACATTTAAATAAACTGGTAACCAAACTGTGTGTATGTAGGTTAAATGTGGTTTTCTTGTGCCACCAACCATCATTAAAGCTCCAAGGTTAAGAATTAAAAACAAAATCTCTGGTCTTCAAACCTATCAGAATGATTATAATTATGAACAGACATTCAGCTTGATCCTATTCTCTAGCACCTGGCCTATCACCTGGTAGAAGACTATCAGCCAGTGCAGCATATGAGGCAGGGGCAGGATGTTATTTTTTTGTAACAGGCTTTAGGTAATGTTATCAGTCATTCTCTGTGAGGAATACAGACACTTCCTCAAAAGTAAACAAAAAATGGAGTAGTATTTGTTTGCTTTTCCTATAGGATTAGTGTATTGCAGCATATTTGTCTATATTTAAATAAAAGTTGTGGATGTTTTACTACTTCTGTTAAGATGCATATTCCAATTATTTTTAAATCATGATGACTGTGCTGAATGTAAACTCTTGTTACTGCCTGAGCTTTGCATCTGAATAATGAGAAGCTGCCTGCAGTAGCCCAAACCCAAAAGTGATATTCAAATCCCTACAACAGAGACACCTTTATATTCATACGTCATGGCTCTTCTTTATTTGAAAGAGTAGAGAGGCTTTATCTCAAGGCAAAGGTGAAGAGCAGGTAACTAAAGGAGGGTAAATAGATCAGTTTTCACAGCCTATCTAAAGCATTTTGCTGAATTTTCAAAACAATATAAAAAATCTTGACAGGGTCAAAGTTTGAAAATGTTTGCAGCACTTATAACTTCCTAGCAAATGAGGTGCGTGGTGGGTTTTTTGTTTGTTTTGAGTGTTTTGATTTTTGTTTTGTAAAGAAAATCATCTATTTTTACAACTGCTTAATACCTAGGACCGAATTTTTAGGGAGATAGTATCTGGAAGAATGTTAACTCAGAATGTAGAAAGTAAGTCTGTATGATTATTATTCACATGGAAGTGTGATTGAGAACTGCAATTCCATTCACTCATCCTCTTGATCCTACTGTCACGTAGCTTGAGGGAGAAAAAGGTCTCACGCAGGCAAGAAAAACATCACTAGTGAATGCACTTGCCAGGACAGTTCACCCTCATAAAGTTGTTAAACCAGAATCCAATTAAATAAATATACTGGGAAATAGCTGGATACCTCCAAATGCTACTACCCAAATATCAGCTGGGATTGATCAAACAGGTGTTTAAAAAGAAACAAAAGTATATTAAAGATGAAGCTGGCAGCAACATTTATTGTTAAGGTTGCTTAAAACTTCCCATTATAACACACTACTTTCAGTTACTTGTAACTTTGCTGAATCATTTGGGGCTAAAATTTTTAATGCCAGGTCTCTTCCTGAGTCTGCTTTTTATTTTTTTATTTATTTTTTTTTAATATTTCCCCCAAAATGGTACTGCTGTCTCTGAGAATGAGGTTAGAAGAAAATAGTTTTGTTTTGCCAATGTTAAAAAATTCTTACAACTCTTGGAATTGACAAGCTGTTGAGCTACACAGAGTTCTTCTTCAGTACCTTTCCCAGACCTGAAGAAGAGCTCTTTGTGGATTGAAAGCCTGTCTCTCTCACCAACAGAAGTTGCTCCAATAAATGATATTACTTCACCCACCTCGTCTCTCTAATATCTTGGGACTGACATGGCTAGAAATACACTGCATACAACTCTTGGAATTGAAACTTGCCCGGGGGTTAAGAAGGTTGCTGTCCATGTGAAATCCACCCAAAGTTGACTAGGGTATAACTGATTTTTCAGAGGTTTTTCATATGATCTGTAGACTCTTGTTAGAGGGTGGCAGCAAAATTCCCTGATTACATCTGCACTGAGTATGCTCCATAGCCACAGTATGTTTCAGCCTAGGGTTGCAGAGGCTGAGCAACACTTTTACTGCAGTTGCTCCTACTGGCTGCCAGGAGCCACTGTGGTGCCAGTCATCAGAAACAAGAGCAGGGAGACTATCCTGTCAATGTTCCCCCCTTCTGGTACGTAATAGGTAAGAAAACTGGTTGCAAAGTCAACTAATCAATAGTTAGGAAATGACCAATTTAAGGTAGCCCGCTCAAGTTTACTTTGCCCCTTTCAGGTGTATCTATTATGATACTGTCTTTAATTATATGGTCACACACTATTAATTCCAGAAGAGCCCTGTTTTATTTCCTGTACAGAATTGATAGTGTTTTGGGAATAAATCAAGGTTGTATAGAGAGTGTTGTCTATAGCAGTGGTTGTTCACCAGCCGCGTCCACAGGTTCGGCCGATCGTGGCTCCCACTGGCCGCGGTTCGCTGCTCCAGGTCAATGGGGGCTGCAGGAAGGGTGGCCAGCACATCCCTCGGCCCGTGCTGCTTCCTGCAGCCCCCATTGGCCTGGAGCAGTGAACTGCAGCCAGTGGGAGCCGCGATCGGCCGAACCTGCAGACGTGGCCGGTAAACAAACCAGCCCGGCCTGCCAGGGGCTTTCCCCGAACAAGCGGCGGACCGGCTTTGAGAACCACTGGTCTATAGAACCCTGCTGCATTTGTTGCAGAAGTTGGAAGGTGTGTAGTGAATGAAGCAGGAACTGCAGGAGGAGAAAGGATGACCTTGTGATGAAGGAAGTAGAATCCAAGTATTCATGATGGCATTTAATCTTTTAAAACTTTTCATAGGTGACCACTAATTGTGTTCCTCATTTTTGGGTTCCTCATTTTTGCAGAAGTGCCAAACACGCACAACAATAGCTGAAGTCAATAAGAGCTTGTGCTTTGAACATATAAAGTGACCTACAGATGCTAAGTACTGTGAAAAATCAGCTCCGAGGCATCTCAACTTGGGCACCCAAAAGTAACGGACACTTTTGATAATGAATCTCTCTGTCTTGCAAAATGGGGATAATAACACCTCCTTACTTTGCAGGGATAGTGTGAAGATAAATTCATTAACGTTTGTGAAGCACTTACATGCTATGGTGATAAGCACGTAGAAAAGCCCATGAAGAAATAAATACATTTTTATTCAGTGCAGGCTTTGGATGTTATGCAATAAATAAGGCTTGTGGCCATATATTGAATGATAAGGACAAAAAGAAAAATTTAGTAGCAACCTATTTATTGAGCATAGTCTATGCTGTGCCCTGAATGAGACAGGGGTCCTGTAAGGAAAAAATCATGTAATTAAAGACTGTCTACAGGCCAGGTCTACACTATAAACTTATATCGGTATAACTATGTCCCTCAGGGGAGTGAAAAATCCACACCCCTGAGTGATGCAGTTACACCCACTTAACCCCCAGTGTAGACAGCGCTATAGTGATGGAAGGGCTTCTCCTGTCGACATAGCTACCACTTCTTGCAGGGGTGGATTAACTATGCCAATGGGGTGTAGTCATAGGTGCTGGAACTAGGGGTGCTGGAGATGCTGCTGCACCCCCTGTCTTGATGTGGTGTCCATCATTTACAGGGTTACAGTTTGGTTCAATGGTTCTCAGCACTCCCACTATACACATTGTTCCACCACCCCTGGGTGTAGTAGCATCTTTACTGAAGCACTACAGCAGTGCAGGAGGTCTGAACTAAGGTTTCACAGACAAATTCATTCAGGCATTTCCTAACTGATAAGTGCCTTGCTTTGCAACCTTAATGTTCAGTTAATGTTGCTTTTTTAATGTAATTTAACATATTATGCAATTCATACTAGCTGTTGAGAGAATTTTCAGGCTCTTCATCTAATTTAACATGTGCTAAGTTGCAGCCTCTGGCAGATGGGTTTGTGGTGGTGGTAGACTTGTCAGTAGGGTTCACTGCCCAAAGTACAGGAACAATGGAATTTTCTACCCCAGCCTGCGCTCAGGACCGGGTTTTGGCACCATCACTGCTGCTATCATTGCTTCTACTCCAGTTTCAAAAGCATCAGCATGTCTTAGTTTGATATCCTTACTCCAGAAGGAGTCTCTCCTGTAATGAAGTATCATGCTGTACAAGAACTGCTAAACAGCTGAACACTCTAACAGTTAGTCTTCATTTTTTGTCCAAGAGCTGCAAACCAGTCCTGGCATTCTGATAGAATTATTCACAGAGATGCCAAATCTCACAGTATTCTCACAAGTCATGCAGTATTTTGTATTTTTCTGGGAATCATGTGAACTCAACAGAATGTCAGCTTTCTTTTTTTTTAAAAAGTAAGTTTCTAGCCCTCATGGTTGCAGAGAAAAGCTGGAAAATGTGAACCCTAGAAGTTCTAAAACCAGAAGGCAACTAAAAAGAAACCTAAATGTATTATTTTTTAAAAATCTCGTGATTTTTAAGCCAATCTCATAATTTTGGGATCTGATGCAATTTTTGAATGCTTGGGTTTAGCAATACTGTTTTATATACATTTGGAAGTCGAGCCTGGCAAAGCATGGCTGTTTCTGACAGCTCAGGACCCTTACCCCTGGGAACTGAGAGCAATGTGTTCTCATTAAAGGGCCCTTCACTCAACAGTTGCCACCCCCACCTCCGCCCGATCTGAACGAACCTGACTTCAACACATGTTTCAAGGCCTATGTAAGGGACAGATTCTGCAAATACACAGGGCCTGTGTTGGCAACTGCATAGCCCCACATGTGTTCCGGAATCATAATCCATCCCAACACAGCCCTGCTTACATGGGAAGCATGCATGCTGCGCCATCCCTTAAAATAAGGCAGCCCATTCCCTCTGGCAGGTCAGCTTGGCGGGCCAGTATGGAGGCGGATGGGTGGGGCCTGCCTCACTCTCTTTGGACCCCCAGGCACTAGGATGAAGCAGTCCTTGTGCGCCCATTAATTTAGAGACTGCAACAGTGCACTGCACAGGGGGCAGGAGAGGGAGGGCTGCTTGTGCCCTGATCCCCCTATGCCCATGTTGAGTCCTAAGTGTTTACTGAGGCTTTTAACAAAGATTTGTTTTGGGGGAGGGATTAATGTCTGTTATGGTTTGGGAAGCTCTTTCTCTTGGTAGTCTGCCTTTCTAGGTTGTTTTAATATACATAATGTTATATTTTTCTATATGGATGTTAAGAGGTATTCAAGGATGGCACACTTGGGCCAGGGGAGCCGTGCCGGAGTTGGGGTGCTGGGGCTGTGCTGCCAGGCCGCCCAGCACTGGGGCTGGGGGTAGGGGCGCAGTGGGGATTCTGTGGGCTCCTGCGGGGCAGGGGAGAGTGGCAGAAGGGGAAGGAGAGGGGCAGGGCCTCGGGCACAAGGGGAGGGGCTGGGGGCTAGCCTCCCCCAACGTCCAGTTCACTGGCCACCCATGGAGGTATTGATTAGTGCATTATAGAAATTGAAAAAAATGACAAGATAAATAAAAGTGCTGCATCATTAATCATTGGACTGCTGGTGTAATTTGCTTAATTCAAAGTAGAACTGAGCAATAATTTCTAGAGGACTGAAATTGTGCCATTCAAATTAAATAGCTGAGTGTGATGATCTTGCCCTCTAGTGGCTTGCAAAGATGATAATTGCTAGTACTACTGTTAATTATTAGATCTACTTTTTTTGGATCCATGGGTGGGAAGTTTAAATCCCAGCAGGTATAGATTCCTCCCAAATTAAAAAAATGCTGTTCATATCAAAGGGACTGATTTAATATTAATAACTGGACCAGAAGTTTGCTGCAAATCCAATATCCTGCACCAGCTATGGATGTTTTTGGAGACTTCTATATATAATGTTCTGGTTCCCTGTCTGCTTCATTAACATAATTAGGAACAGAATTTATTGAGTATTAGACAACTTTTTAAAATAGAAGCTGTTTGTGTGCTGTCTCATTTCTATCTTGAACCTGCTAGGGTATGTCTACACATCATTTTGGAGTCAGCCTCTCAGCCTGGGTTGACAGGCTTGGACTTGGAGGGCTCCCGCGAGTGCTCTAAAAATAGCTGTGTAGACAGCACTTTGAAGTGGAGGCTCAGGCTGGAACCTGGGCTCTGAAGTCTTGGGAGGGGATTGGGATCAGGCTGGGAGGCTGACTCCAAAATGCTGTACAGAGATACCCATAGAGGGCTCTAGAGTGAATTAACATGAGGGATTAGGGGCCAGATACTGAGAGGAACTGAGCACTTCCTGGAAGGTGCTAAGTACCCTCTCTACTCCTGGTGAGTTCAACAGGAGTTGAGGCCACTCAGCACTTGTTGATTGACATCAGGCCCTAAATCATCCCAAGGCAGTTGTCCTGCTAAAATACTCCTTGAAATCAGTCCCTGGGCTGCTCAGTACTGTAACCTCTGAATCTGCTGATGAGCCTGAAAATAGGAATAGAAATTAGGGGTGAAGTTTTCAGAAGCATCTAAATGACCTAGAAGCATGAGTCCCATTGATGGTCAGTAGTGGGACATGACTCTGAAGTCACCGAGGCTCTTTTGAAAATCCCACTGCAGAATGTCATATTGGGATGGTTGAATTTTTTGAAAATTTGAATTTTCAGTGCCTTTTTTGAGGGCGGTCGGGGGGGGGGGGTATTTTCTGACTAGCTCTAATGGCTAATATTCACCTACTATATTTCTTGTCTCATTTGTTCAAAGGGGAGGAGTGTCTCTTGACTGTGGCACTGGTCTGAGGCTCAGGAGATCTGAGTTCTGTTCCCTGCTCTACCAGAGGCTCCCTGTGTGAACCCAAGCACTTAAAACTTGATTTCATGAGGTGCTGAGTACCAAAGCAGAGATCCCAAAACTCCCACTGACTTCACCTGGTGTTTTAGATGCTCTGCTCTTCTGTAAAACAAATCAGGCCCAAATCTCTCTGTGCCTCAATTTTTCATCAGTAAAATGGAGATAATTAGACTTCCCTGGATCAAAAGGGGTCTTGTGAGGATTAAATTTGCTAATGTTTGTGTGGCACTCATATAGTATGTCATCAAGCACCACAGAAAAATCCATAGTCAAATAAGTAAAGAGAAAATACAGAAAAGCAGATGGTGGGAGTCCATAAATTGGTGTGCTGCTAGGAGGAGCTATTGTTATGATGGGGAGGGGGGTACCTGTGACTGCATGACTCACAACCCTCTTTGAGATTGGGTCTGAACACTGTCTTCAGTTAATGTAACTGTCAGGATAACTTCACCACAAGCACTTAAGACAAAAGGAGTTGTGAACTCACCCAACAGTGTTTGGACTGAGTGAGTGGAGGGCTTTTGCTGAGTGTTGTTTTGGGTAATGTGTGTGAGGGAAGGCAGAACATACAGAAACCGAGAACACACTGAACAGAGAGAAGCAGAGGCAAAAAGGAAGAAAGTTAAGCAGTAGCAAGTGAACACTGTGACCCTGGAAATAGCTAGAGAGCGAGCTTTCGGGTCTGTTGGCTGAAGACACTTGGGGCTGTAAACTAAGAAACTGCACCTTTTGTTTTTGGTGCCTCCTGCATTCAGAGAAGCAGGACTTTGTACATTCTTTGTAAATAAACAAGATTAACATAGAAAAATGAACAAAGACAACACCAGATTCCATCAATTTTCTCTTCCAATGGGAACATCTCCAGGGCCCAAACTTTGACTAGCTACTCGGGTCAAAAAGGGGCAACACTATTTTTGCAATGCACCATTTTGTTTCTTAACAGGAAAGAGGTGATTGGCATGGGGCCCATTTTTCCCTTCTTATGTTTCCTATGTTCTAAATTTGTTTTTTATGCTTAATCCAAAAATGTTGGCAAGATGAGTGAGGAAGAGGAACACAGAAATAAAGAAAGATAAGTACATTTCCTCACAGGTTTCCTTTCTTGTTCCTACCTGGTGAGGTAGGATTGGTGTGCTGAGACAAACTATACCATTTATAACTAGAAGAAAATATTGTCTCAAGTCAAGAAACACTAGTTTTTGTTTTAAACTTCTCTCCTCTAGCTGTGCTGTGCTTGGACTGGCTGCCTTATCGACTAAGCATTTATTTGTCTTTAGTTGTGTAATATGAAGAGATGGCTAGTCTGTAATCTGCACCGTGTTCTAAGCCAAATTCTGTCCTGATATGTAGTCTTCTGTGGCATGGAGCCGATAGGAGCGTTATGGTCCACATGGATCTGCAGACTCAGAAATAAATTCTCATCCGGAGGGAGTAAGACTTCTCTGGGAATGATAGCTGGTGTCCAATTCTTCTGCATTTTCAATGGGGATGTTAAAGCCTGACTGCAGTATATGGCAACTGGACCTATAAAGGATGACATTGGGGTGGCATTGAGCGTGCACTGTTGAAAAACTTGTCAAGTATCAGGGGGTAGCCGTGTTAGTCTGTATCTACAAAAACAACAAGGAGTCTGGTGGCACCTTAAAGACTAACAGATTTATTTGGGCATAAGCTTTTGTGGGTAAAAACCTCACTTCTTCAGATGTATCTATAAATTTGTTGAAAAGCTTAATGCTGTTGGGCTCAATGGGGGTCTTCCCTAGGTTACTGAGTATAGGGGAGATAGAATCGTAGGACTGGAAGGGACCTCGAGGGGTCATCTAGTCCAGTCCCCTGCACTCAAGGCAGAACTAAGTACTGTCTAGCCCCTCCCTGACAGGTGTTTGTCTAACCTGCTCTTAAAAATCTCCAATGATGGAGATTCCACAACCTCCCTATGCAATGCTATTCACGGCACAAGGAACACCGCAGGTACCTTTTTTGTTGTCTTAATTTAAAAGAAAATAAACCCATCCCCATCTTGGCTCTGCTGAAGCTGTAAGGGGTGATGAAGACTTTGGGCTCCCTCCTCAACCCCAGTAAGGGTCAGAAAAGGAAACTGAGACACATGAGCTTCCCGCCACTCCAGCAATTCCTTCCCTACAGACTGAGTGTGGGTGCTGTTTCTCGGCTTCCCTTTCGCCTTGTGCACTGGGGAGGGGAGAGGGAGCCCCAGAATTGGTCAGGGTGGCGGGCAGCCCAATTTATGTGGCAGTCTGGAGTTTAGGCACCCCAGGAGGCTTTGTAAAGAATGGTCTGAAATTGCCTTACTCCTCAATCATTTGTTAAATTTGTCTTTAATCAAATAGCTGACGGGGGGGCAAGGTATGTTCTGGATATGTACAGTGCCTAACACAATGGGGTCCTGGTGCATGAATGGGGCTCCTAGGCTTTATGGCAATACAAATTATAATAATGGGGGTAGTGGTGGACGGGGGCGGTGAGGGCTCTGGAAGTATACATCAGAACAGCCTATATTCCATCTATTTCATATTTGTGTAGAAAGAAGGAAACACTTCTCTGGCAAGCTGACCTCTTTTTTTAAAAATAGTAGCTGTTTGAATCTTCTCAGAGTTTTGGATTCCAGCACAAGCGACTTCTCTCACATTCTTCCTTTGGCCCATACATGCATTGTGCCTGGTGTGAGCTTCAACCAGCTTGCTTGAATCCAAGCCACTATCTCAGCCCCGGACCCTGTAAGCAGGGCAAAGACAGCCTGTATTTAATTAAAAGGAGCTGTAAAGCTGCATTTTATCCTTACACTGTTAGCACTGCACCCTTAATCATCTCACTGTCTCCTTCATACACATGTTAATTATGAAGGGGGGACAAATTAGAACCCAGTGCTTTGTGTTTCAACAAAGGGGTATGTCTACACTACGAAATTAGGTCGATTTAATAGAAGTCGATTTTTTTATAAATCGATTTGATACAGTCCCCACTAAGCGCATTAAGTTGGCAGTGTGCGTCCACAGTACCGAGGCTAGCGTTGACTTTCGGAGAGTTGCACTGTGGTAGCTATCCCACAGTTCCCGCAGTCTCTGCTGCCCATTGGAATTCTGGGTTGAGCTCCCAATGCCTGATGGTGCAAAAACATTGTCTCAGGTGGTTCTGAGTACATGTTATCAGGCCTCCCTCCCTCCGTGAAAGCAATGGCAAAAAATCGTTTCTCGCCTTTTTTCCTGGGTTACCCATGCAGACGACATACCACGGCAAGCATGGAGCCCACTCAGCTCACTGTCACCATATGTCTCCTGGGTGTGCTGCTGGCAGACGCGGTAGTGCAATGCTACATATCAGCATCCCCTTGCTTTGCCTTGCCTTGCGGATGGCAGACAGTGGAATACGACTGCTAACCATCATCATCGTCCCGTGGGTGCTCTTGGCTGACCTTGGTTAGGTTGATAAGAGGCACCTGGGCAGACATGGGTGCTCCTAGCCGGCCTCGGTGAGGTCGGTCGGGGGCGCCTGGACAAAAATGGGAATGAGTCCAGGTCATTCTCTTCTTTAAGTTTTGTCTAATGGAGATTCAGTCCTGCCTGGAATATCATGCCAGCTGGAGGCTTCTGCCTCAGGCTGCTCTCCCAGTCGGCAGCACCACACGGTCGCACCTACCCCAGCCTACCCCTTGCTCCCATGGCTCATGAAGCCTGGACAGTAGTAAGGAGCAGTTCAACTATAGGCTGAGCAAGTGCATAATGGTGTTAGAATGTGCCATTGGATGTTTAAAAGCTCGCTGGCGCAGTTTACTGACTCAGTTAGACCTCAGGGAAACCAATATTCCCATCATTATTACTGCTTGCTGTGTGCTCCACAATATCTGTGAGAGTAAGGGGGAGACGTTTATGGTGGAGTGGGAGGTTGAGGCAAATCACCTGGCCGCTGATTATGCGCAGGCAGACACCAGGGCGGTTAGAAGAGCAAAGCAGGGTGCACTGTGCATCAGAGAAGCTTTGAAAACCAGTTTCATGACTGCCCAGGCTACCGTGTGAAAGTTCTGTTTGTTTCTCCTTGATGAAAACCCGCCCCCTTAGTTCACTCCACTTCCCTGTAAGCCAACTGCCCTCCCCTCCTCCCTTTGGTCTCCCCTAGCAGAGGCAATAAAGTCATTGTTGTTTCAAATTCATGCATTCTTTATTAATTTGTCACACAAATGGGGGATAACTGCCAAGGTAGTCCGGGAGGGGTGGGGAAGGAGGGAAGCACAGGGGTGGGGTAGTTGTAGGGACACCCGCTAGAATGGCATGCAGCTCATCATAGTAGTGGCATGTCTGAGGCTCTGACCCAGAGCGGCCGTTTGCCTCTCTGGTTCTTTGGTAGGCTTGCCTGAGCTCCTTAAGTTTCACGAGGCACTGCTGCGGGTCCCTGTTATAACCTCTGTCCTTCAAGCCCTTGGAGATTTTTTCAAATATTCCGGCATTTCATCTTTTAGAATGGAGTTCAGATAGCATGGATTTGTCTCTCCATACAGCGATCAGATCCAGTACCTCCTGTTCGGTCCATGCTGGAGCTCTTTTGCGATTCTGGGACTCCATGGTCACCTGTGCTGATGAGCGCTGCATGGTTACCTGTGCTGATCAGCTTGCCACGCTGGCCAAACAGGAAATGAAATTCAAAAATTCGCAGGGCTTTTCCTGTTTACCTGGCCAGTGCATCTGAGTTGAGAGTGCTGTCCAGAGCAATCACAGTGGAGCACTCTGGGATAGCTCCCAGAGGCCAATACCGTCGAATTGCATCCACGCTACCCCAAATTCGACTCAGCAGGGTCGATTTCAGTGCTAATCCCTTTGTCGGGGAGGAGAACAGAAATCGATTTTAAGAGCCCTTTAAGTTGATAAAAATGGTTTTGTCGTGTTGATGGTTGCAGAGTTAAATCGATCTAACACTGCTAAATTCGACCTAAACTGTTATCCAGGTGGCCAGATGTTATAGCTAGTTGCGGTACTTTTACTGGTGCACATAAGAGCTAAGTATTATTAATCATTATTTAATCCTACATTAATTAATGACTAAAAGCAAGTTATAATATCACCAATGTATTCACCTTCCACAGCACCTTCAAATCAGACTACTACTGCTGATGTTCCTTGGTTCTGAATTTTTTCTTTCCGTATCTGGGCACCCTAATGCAGGGAGGAGATAAAGAGATTATCATGGAAGAGCTGAAGAACAATGGGCCTTAGTTAGGATTTTGACTTCAAATGTTAGTTATTTGATGAAAAGTAGGAGGAAACAAAACCACTCATTATGAATCAAACTCTGCTACTGGTTTACCCTCCCAAAGCTGAGGCTTTTGTTACTAGCAGGAGAATATCTTTAATGTCATTTTCTTTTGCATCTTTCCCCTGCAACAATTACTTCTTCATGTACTGTTCTTTATCCATGTCCTTAAAGTCCAGTTTTCCATTCAGTTTTCCATCCTCAACTCTGACAAGAAAACTATATGTATAATTATAAAAACAAATTTTTAATTATTATGGGTTTCTTCTGACTTATATCAGATAACTGTTCAACTACCCTCACCTTTCCAGCTCTCTCTGTGGCCACACTGAGCACTGCTGATTACATGGACAAGTGATGCAAACATCTGACTTAGAACTTTATGGGCTCAAAGACGTTAGAGAGGAAAAAGACCTGATAGATCATTTTGTCCATCCCCTGCCAATACAGGTTCATGACCTATTGTCCAGTAGCTGTACTAGTGCTTTGCCAAGTCTAGTTTTAAAGGACTCAAATGATAGGGACTTTCTTTGGGACCCAATCAATGTCTTTTAAGAGTCACTGTCAAGAATGTTTCATGGTATCCTACCTGTTTAACATTCGTAATATACTAATCACGACTCCCAGTGATAACCTCTTGTATTATTATAAACATTTCATCTTCTTCCTCAGTGTTACACCTTTCACCTACTTGTGGACTATTATGCATCTCACCCATTTGTCATTTAATTCTTATAAATCAATCCCCTGATCCCTTAGCAATGCTTGCTGTTATTCTTTTTCACATAATTTCCTTTTTTGTGCTGCGGGGAGCTCAGAGCTATATATAGTAGTAAGCTCAATCTCATCAGTGCTGTAGAGAGAAAGGATATTGCCTGATCCATAATTTGAGGCCTTTGGAAATATAACCCAAAATATCACTGGTGTTCTTTCCCCCCGCTATATTGTAATGCAAGTTCATACCTAATTTTCTGACTAGCTCTCACTCTTTCCTTTCCCGTCTACATTTTAAACATCATTGTTGAAATTCCAATTCAGTGAATCATCCTACCCAGTTTCAGGCTAGCCCACTTATTCATTATCTCCATTGTTTAGTAGTGGAGCTCATCTGACTTGTTTCCCGTAGTCTTTTGTAAAGATGCATCTTTCGTACAAAATATCTCCATCTTCTGTTTTACTCCGACTGGAAGTAAAACACACATGCCAGGCTTTGAGTTATGTAAAAACTTTTACTTAAAACCAGTAGGGAGCTAAAAGGGGATCTGGGTGACTGCAAGATGGGATTGCTCTCCATTGCCCCCCTCCCTCAAGGCCTCCCCTCTGCACTGGGCCAGGATTAGGATTATTGAGCTGGGATGGAGGGTGCTGCTGTGGGGGGTTAGTGGCACCACCAGTGACTCGTTATGCCCCCTCAGGGCTGACCAGAGGTGGGGCAAAAGCAGCAGTTTGTCCAAAGCTTTCTTTGTGAGAGCCCCCAAACCGCGTGGTGTTGCGACCAGGTATGCGGGGTCATAACGCCACAGGCTCAGAACATAGGCCCCTCCATCATGATTGAGGGGTGGCCGGGACACCTGAGTGGTGCTGTGATCCTGCGTGCCAGGTCACAACACCCTGAGCAGGGAGCCAAGTCCAGCACCATGGGACAGGAGCTGAATCATTGCTGTGCAGTGAATGTGGGGCATCCCCCCCAAATAAGTCTCCTCTCAGTGATACATTTTTTGGAAGGGTGGTCAGCCTCAGTTTCAGATTTTGCCTCAGGTCCCCCAAAACCTCTGTACACACACTCCCACCCTCCCATCCCGGTTGCAAACCTGGCTCTGTCATTGACTGTCTTGCCAGTTTTGAATTCAGGAAGTTGGTATCTCATATAACTCCATAAGGGGAAAAATATGAATAAGCACTAGTGTGTCTTTAAAAATCAGCTTCATCTAATCTGGGGTCACAGACACTAAAATGCCTTAATCATAATTGTATGTTTATAGCATGGTATCACAACAGGGCAGAGTTAAGTCTGTCTAGATTCTTTAACTCTGCATTTCAATAAGTGAACATGTTGAGCTTTCTTTTAAATGTAACCTTAATTCCAAATCCCTGCAAGGTCTTTTACCATTCAGTTAGTGATATGCATTCTCAACCTGCACTCTATTTTCACATTTGTTTTTTTCTTTTTTAATCTTGGAATTTCCTTGACCAGTGGAGTTAATTTTGAAAAGTTAGATAATTTTGAAAAGTTCAAAATTTGAAAATTTTGAAATTTGTAAATTTGAAAAGTTCAAAATTTCAACTAAAAAAGAAAAAAAATTGAAGAAAGGCTTAACGATTCCAGCTCCCACTTCCTCCCCCCAGCTCCCACTCTGAAAGGAGGAACAACCCAGTATTAGATGGCTGGGTTTTTTTTTAACTTTGTTTTGTTATTAATAACATACTGGAACAAATTCTGAAAGTAATTTTTAGAAATAGCTGTTCAATACTTTATATATTTGAAGTTAATTTTTACTTTTATGACTTTTTGGGGGTGGAAAAATCTTGAGACAAACGTAACTTTTTAAAATTGAAAAAATACTTGAGATTCTTTTACATCTGTTGCAATTGTATCTTACTGTCCTCCTTCCCTGCCATTGTAAGAGAGCGTTCTATAATACATATGCAATTCCATTGGTATATAACTCTCTGTCAAAACTTGGCATACAAAGAGTTAACCAAGAGTTCCAATGAAATGCGAAGAACTCTATTTGGCTGAGTTGGTGTGTACAAAAATAATGTTTGTGGGTTTAGATGCCTTTTGTGCTCCTATAGTTCATATATATATTTTCAGGTTACCATTGACTGAAATAGATGGCTGCCTTGGGGCATTTTTGAAGGGGAAAAATAAATGAAAATGACTAAGTTCCTTTGTTTAGAAGAGCTACTATTCTGCATATCCAGTAACATTTTTAGCACACTAGAGAGGGAGTTTTATCTGCATGGGACTGCATGCAACAGTGATATCCAAATTGACATAAGATTGCAGAGCCCAGGAAGGAGTTCTTGCAGCCACTTGTGTTAGTTTGCATAAGGCAGACTCCTCAGTACTTACTGGGGCTCATATCCAGTACCCAGCCTGATTAACTCATCTAGGCCCTAGGCATATAAGCCGTGGGGTTAGGAGGAGAAACGCTAATGGGTTGCAGAGTGACTGTGGAGCCACACTGCAGAGGCTATTATAGCTCAATGACTGAAGTAGTGTCCCTGTGACCTTATGTGGCCCTCTCAACCCTGCAGTACAAGGAAGAGAAGAGCTGCATAGAGAAGGTTCCTCTAACCCACCTCTTTGTTTCTTATGTCCCACCTAGTGCCTGGTGCTGCATAGGGAGTTCATGCTGGAGCCAAGCTCCATGCTGTGAACGGGGGGTCTGATCCATCTCTCAGTGAAGTCACTGGGAGCAGGAGCAGGCCCAGAGTGTGCACCCTCTGAGCAGTATCCCCACATTCAGCCTCCTCTATGCGGAAGCATGGCACTGTTACCGCTGCAAGTGGGGCAGGGCCTATGAGGCTGTCAAGGAGTGGGGTGGATTTTGTTCCTGATTCTGTGTTCATACTAAGCCGCTAAATCCCATTGAACTGAAAGGGAGTTTTGGATGTTCAAGGAAACATGATAGACTGTCTCATATTAAGTATCGAAAGAACATTAATGTCTTCAGGATAAAAATAATGCAATAAAAAGGAAACAGGGTTTATTTTCTCTTGTTCGTTGGTGGCACTGGGCTGCGTTCAGCTGCACAAGCCATTTAGTACTTGTGTCTAAGGCACAGCCCTAGGAGCCAAGAGATGCCACATGATTTTATTCTCAGCTCCATGCAGGCTTCCTTTGTCACTTGGGGCAAGTTACCTAAATCATTGGTCCCCAGCTGTAATATAGAACTTTTGCAACGTGCTGTTTTGAGACTCAATTCACTTATGTTTTGACATCAAAAGAGAAGAAAGGAAGACCATAATCCTGCAGCTTATTCCAAGTGGGCAGAGCTCCATTGACTTCAGTGGGTCTCCATGTCCGCCTTCATGGAACCACTTGTAGGAGCAGTGCTTAAGTTATTACATTATGGTTCAACCAAGTATGCCCTCGTTATGGATTCACTTTAGCCAATGTCAAATAAACTGAGAAGGATGAAACCTCAGTGAGAGAGAAGTGCACAAAAGTTACCAGCTGTCTTCCACTGAACCTCTAGAAACAACAATAAATAGTAATATTCTATATAATGCTTTAAAACATTTTTAATGTTCCTTGATATGTATTGACACGCTAGCTCATAACAGCTACTTAAGAGCTATTATAGTCTAATAGGTTCATAAAATGCATTTTTCAAAAGACCCTAAGTAAGTATTTGCATAATGCGGGAAGGAGTTATGAGCTTGAGAAAAATAATGCACATTTTTAAAAGTCCTGAGGATATATATTTGGAACATTGCCTATATTCATATTTAGATGGTAGACTCTAATGGCTCCTATTTGGTTATTAATACAGATTTTTGGAAATTGTCAAATTTCATACATGTCTCTCACAGATTTTTTTCTTTCTTCCCTTTTTTTCAAATGAAATAATGTATTAATTAATATTATTTAAAGCTGATTTTAAAAAAACAAAATGGCTGCTTACTGCACAGTGTGAAATTTGTCCCCATTTTGCTTGATCTTTCATCTAATATTGCCCTCCTCCAGAAGCCTGGAACAAACAGTGGGTGACCTGATCTCATGTATCAGGCATGTTGCAACACTTAGACCCACCAGTGTAAATTAAAGATGGACTTGAAGCATTAATTCTGAATTTCCTGGGGCAAGTCGATAGAAACCATCTACATAACATTATTTTAAAGTCTATGATGCTGATCCTGTAAATTCTTATGTGAATAATACTTACGTGCTCCTATGAATTGTCCTCTTAACTTCTGCAGGACTATTCCACATTTATAAGGATTACTATTGTACAACAGGGTTTTGCAGGAGTAGGTCCCTATTTTGTATGTGACTGCATATAAAGTGGACTATAAAAGATTTCCTGCCCCCTAAACATGGATCAATAATATACTTGACTATTAGCAACAAAATTCTTCTAGCAAAGTAGAGTGGACACCGCATATGAAATTAGCTTTGCCTTCATTGTTTTTTTCAAGAAGTTACATATATATATAGTATAGCTGCTATCGTACAAGTAGGAAACAGAGTAAGGAAAACTGCAGGCTTATATCAATTGTGCTCTATTCTTTTTAACTGGCAGTTGTGCCTATTTTGAGTGTTTGTTTCTACTTTAATGAGGATATCAACTTTCATCCAGTGAGATATGTGGGTCACTTTGTTAGTGCACTTATACACACCAAGGCAATGCACCAGCTGGAAATTTTGACTTTTAGCTGAATTATTTCTCCCCAGCAAATGGCTTTCCTTTTGACATATTTTAATGTACTTGCACACTGAGAGGAAGAGTGGGTGAACAGAAAACAGACTGTTTTATTAACCCAGCAGTCACCTTTGAGGTTCATACATGTCCACTTCTTTCTTGCCTTTGTACATAATCCCAAGAGACTAGTACCTGGCTTCCCTTGGAATAACAAAGTCAGTCACAAACCTCCAAACATGATTGTTAACTGAATGCCAACTGTTTCTTCTCATCTTTTAGTTGGGGATTGTGTCCTTATGGGTGCACTCTAACCACCATAACATTAATTTGGTTTTCTATTTAAGGAACCGTTCTTTCACTGTAGTAGCCTTACATTGTGATATAAATTAAATTGCTGCTGCTATTTTATTTTTGTGTTTTTTACAGTGATTCTTTCAGCTCTGCTAATAGTGGAACAGGAGGAACTAAAGCTATGTTGCAGACACTAACTGGACTACAATTTCAGCTCTGAGGAAAGATACAGGATCAGGAGCGGATGGACAAACACTATCAAGAAGAGGCCCAGGCATGTTATTCGTGGTGCTATATGCCAGTTCCACAATATCCAGGATTCAAAGGATTTTTTCCAGTGGGAACACACATTCCATCAAACAAAACGTCTGACTTCTCTGAGGTACCTGTATTACCAACAATCATTGATAAAGCAAAATTCAGTATACTGTGCTATCTGTAGAAAGCTGGGGTTTTTAGCAGTCTTATAGTATAATGAACTCACTTGGATCCTGAAGGGGAAGGAAAAAAGGCTGCTGGAATTAACACAGCCTAACAGAGGGGCAGGTGGTAAGTAAATCTTAGCACACTGGATCCTCTTTGGGCCCATCCCTGATCAAAAACACCCTACCTGAGCCAGAAAACTTAGGCTCAGCTTTCTATTGACCTAAACCTGCCCCCTTACAGTGAATCTGTGGGTGACCTTTAAAAGCCGAACCCTTTCCCTATGGGTAGTGGAATGGTCCTGGGGTTCACCTGATTCACCCTACTATACTCATTATCAGTGGATCATTTTATGGCAGCTTTCCTGGCTTACCTTTCCTCCTCCACTGCTGGTGGGAAAAGTCCTGGGCAGCCTTCAAAACTCAACTGCAGTCAACAGCAGTGGAGGAGCAATCAGGCATGGGATGATTGCCATTGCCACTGTTCCCACAGCCCCATGGCTCTTAGAGGCAATAATGCCTAGTCCAGTTCATACTCACCCATGTTATTTTGGTAGTGGCAGTGCATTACAGAAGTCAACATTTACCAGCAATTTCCAAACAGTGGTATCAGCTCATACAACTGTATTTCCCTCTACTCAGAATAGGTGATTACTGTGGTCTCTCAAATGCCACACGGTGTTAGCAGTTGATAAATGCTGACAGTAGTTTGCTTGTTTTTTAATGTATTAAACCAAAGGACACTAATTTACAGTGAATGAAATGGCCAAACACCTATTTCAAATGTGATATTCCAGGACTGCACTGGGAGATCATCATCTGGAATTTTATTGGGTTTCTTTCTTTCTTGAAAATAACTACATTTAGCAGTGGGGAAAAAGACACAAGCAGAGGTTCAGTTATTATACAAAATCTAAATATGACCATGAGTGTTCTAGGAGTGTGTTTGACTACTAATCAACTTCCCCACCCCTACTTTCCATTCTCTTCCCTTTGCCCGCCCCTCCAATCACCCACTCCTGCAGTCTACCTCACCATAGCCTGGGGAAAAAGAAGAGATTTTTTTAAAATAAAGTTTTTATTTATTCCTTACAGCTTTTCTGCCCCTGTGGGCATTTGTCTGCCTGTCTGGCTAATGTGCTGTAATGAATTTGCTGTCTGCCATATATACACCGTTCTATCAATCAGTGAGAGGAAATGCTGAGTATGGTGAGCGCTAACAAGCACTCTCAGTGGGTCCGTACACGTCAGTTCAAATGTACTGGCACTTTACTTTTCCCCTACAGGCTGCCTTTAATTGGGAGGAAATAAATGAGGCCTGCATGTGGTTGGTACCATGACTTCCTGCCAATCTTCTGCTTTGGCAAACTGACCAACAGCTTCATCCAGCAGGGCAGCGCTAACTCCCTTTCAGCTGCTTTGTTGTCTCTATGGTAACCTGAGACAGGGGGCGCTGCAGGAAGATGCACTCAGTACTATAGCTCACAGGTGATCAATGAGTGCTTAAGAGCCTGCAGGGATATCACTTGCCTTCAGGTAGCAAATCATACGGGAAAATGGAGCAGAAGGGACAAATGGAGAAGGAGGAAAATGAGAGGGTGGAAAAATGGAATATGGCAAGTGAGGGGAAGGAAACAGGCTTGATGGGTGGCAAGGGAAATTACTTGAAGAAGGAAAATGGGGGAATGAATAATTTTTTTCCATTGGAAAAAAGGCCTTTTTAAAAAACCATTTTGGTGAGTTTTCTTTAAAGTATCCATTTTTTCAGTTTTTTTAAATAAGTTTTGGTGTTTGAGCTTATTGTTTTTCCTTCTCCCCATCTCCTGTTTCTCCCCTGCTTTTCAGTGGCAAAATGGGGAAGAGAGAAAGAAAAAATCATGGAAGCTGAAAAATAGGAAGAAGCTGGGGTGGCAGAAGAAAACCCAAAATTTCAACTAAATATTTTTCTATTTTAAATTTTTTATGAAAAATGCAATAAATTTTGAATTGTTCCCTTTTGAAATCTGAAACAATAATGACTTGAAATTTTCCGCAAAGAATATTTTTCATTTTTTGACCAAATCTAAAAATTACATTCAGCTCACCAAAGTTCTCTTTACAGTTTCAGCTGCGTACATCATTTATCTTCACTTTTCCTGCCCTAAATGTTGGGTAGTGGTATTGTGTGGCTTTGAAGAGTTGCTAGATACACCCCTTGGGTGCCTGCATTTCAGTGGAGGGTTACATGATTCTTGCATATATCTGCGCAGCCCCCTACACACCTTCGTTCAGGAAAAGTCCACATAAATGTCAGTGATAACTTTGGCCTGAGTAAATTGACGATTGTGCCTATACTGTGTGAAACACATTAGGATCCTTTAGGCACAAGGAACTATGTATAATTAAGATATTATATGAATTATCATTATTACTATGGTAATAACAATAAAATATTCAATGCAAGGTATGTTTATTTGTAGGAGAGTAAAAACAATCTTTGAAAAAAGATTAACAGAAAATAAAACCCTTAAAGTAGAGATACAACAAATAATTTTGACTAGTGGCCTCTATTGAGCCCCTGGATTGTATCTACTTGTTGTAGGAGAGATCCTGAGTCTCATAATGGCTGCTCTTGGCCACTGTCCCAGCATCTCGCTTCAGCTCATCTCTGTGAGCAAATGAACTCTTTGTAGCCTCAGAGTTTACAGCCCTCCCAGGTGAATCAAACTAGAATGACTACACAGTCCCTGTTCAAGCTCTCCAAAGATTCTTAACTCCTCTCTACAACTGTTACTTCACTGCAGCCCTGCATCTGATTTAGATCAGTACAAAGATCATTATTATATTTATAATTTATATTGTGGAGGTACCAGAATCCGAGCCCCATTAAAGTAGGTGCTGTATGGACACAGAAAAAGAGACAGTCCCTACCCTGAAGAGTTTATTCATCTACAGGGCCAGCCCACAACATTTTGGCACCTGAGGCGGGGAGCTCAAATAACGCCCCCAGACCCCCTCGCTTGGGCCAAAACTTTGAAAGGTCTCAATTCTGCCTTCTTCCTTTCTACTCCTCTCATGGTACTGCTCTGCTACCTACCCTGCTAAAGGAGAACTAACAACTTAAGATGCCTTGTTCAAAAATTTTAAGTAACACTTAACTTTCAAATGCCTGAACAGCAAATGTAACTTTTCATGTCTGCATAGTAAACATTGGCATTTTTAACTGTTTGAATAACGAAAGCGATGCTTTCCGTGCCTTCTTGATTGCAAAGATTTGAACTGCTTCCTGAAGGTCCACAGTCTGGGCCAGCTCATGCTCTAGTGAGATGGTTGCAAGGCCGACCAGCCTCTCCTGTGTGATTGTGGAGTATAGATGTGGTTTTATTAACTTCAGCTTGGAGAAGCTGTGTTCTCCACTAATAAATGTTACAGGAAGTGTTAGAAGTATGCGCAGAGCAGCAAAAGCATTTGGAAAGAGGGTGGTCATCTTATTTGTGTACATATATTCCAGAACAGCCTTTGGAGTTGATCCTGCTGAAATGTATCTTGAAAGGGCTTTCAGTTCATCACCTAAATCACTCACATCAATATCACGCATGTCATCATGTGTCAACACTGTCTCTAGTGCCCTGCATTGCTGGTGTAGGTCCTCTTCAGGTATAGTGAGGAGTTTTGGAATATCATACAACATCCCAAATATACTGCTGTGTTCCTAGAGCTGCATGAAACATTCTTCAACTGACTGTATTGCACAATCTAGCACCTGGTTAAATAATTCAACTTTGAATTGTTGTTTGGGGTCTCTTATGGGATTATCCCGTGCCTCGTAATCAAAATGTTTTCTTCTTTGGTGACTCTTGTATTCTTGAATGGGTGGGAAAAAAGCTTCAGCGTGAAGTTCCTCTGCCAACTTCTCTGCACTCTTCAGAACATTTTGGAATCCCTCATCTGACCGGTAAGACTGTCAGACATAACAACAACCATAGTTCACTGCAATAAGCAAAGCCTTGCTTTTTGTGATCTTCTAGTTGTTGCAAAGATTATTTTCTTCAACTAATCAATCCCTCTACTCCATGTATGCCTCCCTCATGGCACCTCCACAAAGAAATCTAATCTGCCCTAATATCCCAAGCAAACCTGGACTACTGCAGAAGAACCGCTTTGTCTGCTACATCCTTGATGAGAGAGTCACACTGACTTTCTGCCAAGCTTTTCTTTCTGCATAAAGTTGATATCAGTGACTCAGCAATTGCTTTCAAGAGTGTGCATCCCAAAACTCTGTTTACTCTTGTGTTTTTGTGGGTGAGTAACCTTCTTTTGTCTGAGGTCTGAGCTTGTCTGTTCCTGTCTGAACTGGCATTTGACTGTTCTTCTGAGAATCTATGTGGCTAATATACCATACTAGAAGAGTGGCTGTGAGAGAGAACAGAGTGATAAGAGTCTCTTCCCAGTGGTGGTTCTTGATCTGTATAATGCTGCCTTTCACATCTGTGGAACTCTACAAATAAGAAGTCCAGAACAATACTGGTTTTCCCAGTGTTACTGAATGAAACACATGGAATTTTTGCTACCTGTCAGTCTGAGAGACAATTGACGGGCATTCAGAAGCAGATAGAGAAAGAGGAGAGGGACAAAGAAGTCGGGGAGAAGAGGAAAAGGACAGAAAGGGAAAGAATGAGAACAAGGGGGAGAGGAACAGAGGAGAGAGGGAAATAAAACAGAAAACACAAGAAAATCAAAGTAAAACAAAAGTGTGGAGGAATGGGAAGAGGAGGAGGAAATAGAAGAACAGACTATATGAGGAAATGGAAGGGGAGGGCAGAAACTGAAGAAGGGAATCCAATGGAAGAAAAGAAAGTGAAAGAAATAAACAGGACGGGAGAAAAGAGATGGGGGAAATTGTACAGTAAATAATGTGAAAACAATTGATTGAAATATTCTAAATCATTGATTCTACAAATGTCTGCAATTTGATTAGAGAGACAAGGTAGGTGAGGTAGAAGCTGCCCCACCGACATAGCGCTGTCTATACCAGCGCTTAGGTTGGTATAGCTACGTCACTCAGGAAAGTGGACTATTCACATCCCTGAGCCAAGTAGTTATATCAAAGTAATTCTGTAATTACACAGAACAGTCAACCTGTGGAACACCTTGCCAGAGGATGCTGTGACGGCCAAGTCTATAAGAGGGTTAAAAAAAGAACTAGATAAGTTCATGGAAGATAGGTCCATCAATGTTATCAGCCAAGATGGGCAGGGATGGTGTCCCTAGCCTCTGTTTGCCAGAAGCTGGGAATGGGCGACGGGGGATGGGATCACTTGATGATTGCCTGTTCTGTTCATTCCCTCTGGGGCACCTGGCATGGCCACTGTCAGAAGACAGGATACTGGGCTAGATGGACCTTTGGTCTGATGCCAGTATGGCCGTTCTTATGGTCTTATAAAGCATAGAGCAGGGCACAAAGTGTCACAGCTAAATACAAGGTGGAACAGATTGTCTAGCATTAGTAGTATTTCAAGGGACCATACAAAGTGAAGTGGCCCATTAACACCCTTCCAGTCATACAGGGGAAAGGCAACTGCGGGGTTGTTAGTGGGTTATAGATTGTTGTAATAAGCCATAAATCCAGTGTCTCTGTTCAGTCCATGATTTTTAGTGTCTAGTGAAGTTATAAATTTAAGCTCCCAAGCTCATCTTTTGAAAGTGTTGTGCAGGTTTCTTTTCAGGATGAGGACTGATAGATTGAATATAGAGTGATCACTTTGTGAAAAGTGTTCACCCACAGGCAATACAGTGTTTTTGTCTTTTATCATTTTCCTGTGTGAGTTCATTCAAGAGCCTAGTGATTGTTTGGTTTCATATAGTTGCATTTACTGCACTGGATGAGGTACACCACATGTGATAGGCATGTGTATGATCCTTGGATCTTGAAAGATGTGTTGTGTGGGGGGGTGTTGATCATTGTAGAAGTGGAGATATGTCTGCTGGTTTTGCATCTGTTGTTCTGGCAGGGTCTGGTGCCACTTGAGTTGGTGTGTCCTGGTCCTGGGAGCTTGCTTCTGATGATGAGCTTACAGAGGTTGTTGTTAGAAGACCAGAAGAGGGGGTTCAGGAAAGACTTCTTTCAGGATGGGCTCCCCATCAAGTAGGGGTTGTAGTTGTTTGATGATACCTTTTATGGGTTCAGTGTGTGGGTAGTAGGTGAGAACTAGAGGTCAGAGGGGGTTTTATTTCTGTACTGAAGCAGGCTCTTTCAGGGTATTTGGGTGGCCTGTTCATGATGCGATCTACCTCTCTGGTGGAGTGTCCTTGTTTGGTGAAAGCAGTTTTGAGTATGTTTAAGGTGTATATCCTGGACTTTCTCCTCGGAGCATATTCACTGGTATCTGAGTTCCTGGCTGTAGATAACAGATTTCTTGGTGTGTTTGAGGTGGTTACTAGATCTATGTAATTTGACTAGTGAGTCTTCATCATACACTCTGGAAGTTTCCATAAATATAAACATATTGATATTTATTGGCATACGGTAGTTGCAATAAAGTGATCATGATTGGTGTAATGATAGTAGGAACTTTGTTAAAGTTACCAATAGTGTTGGATGGAGGAATCACTGTGTAAGTGAGCCTTATCAGCAGAAGCATGTGGCTTATACTTCGCAGGCATGCCAGCAACACCTACGTACAGTTCTTAGCAAACAACAAGTTAAGTAAAGCATTTACTGTTACTTAAAATGTTTCCAGTATTTTTTTTTATGTCAGAATAGCAAGTTGGCAACAGCTATTACATAATGCCAGAACAAAACAAAAAGTAAGAAGAATATAACAAACCTGAAAAAAAAAATGGACAAACTAAAGCCTCCAGGAAAGTTCATGTTTGAAGGAAATGCAGCAGAAAACTGGAGAAAGTGGAAGCAAAGATTTGAGCAGTACAGAATTGCGAGTGGTGCAAACAAAGATGAATGGCTGCAAACAGTATTACTTCTTCATGTGGCAGTTTAAGAAGCAAAAACATTTAAGAAGCACTCAATTAGATGCAGGAGATAAAAGAAAAAAATACAGATCTTAAAGAATAAGTTGGAAGCATACTGTGCACTATGAAGAAATGTCACATATGGGAGGGCACCCAGAAGTCAAATAGATGGGGAAAGTATACACCAATACATGACTGATTTAAAACTGGCAGTACAATGACTTGTGAATTTGGAGAACTGTGTGAATTGCTCATTAAAGACTACATTGTATGTGGTATTGCGTCAGACTCAGAGCAAGCAAAGTTGCTGAGGAGACTAATTTAACCCTTATACATGCTGTGGACATATGTCGAAACAGTTGAAATGGCTGAGTAAACCAGAAAAATACGTGCAAGCATTGGAGTGTAAGTCAACCTTTAGTAAGCTCCCAGACATGCAGTCATGTACTGGAGCAGTGATTCTCAAACTAGGGCCGCCGCTTGTTCCGGGAAAGCCCCTGGCGGGCTGGGCCGGTTTGTTTACCTGCCGCGTCTAAAGGTTCGGCCGATTGCAGCTCCCACTGGCCGCAGTTCGCCGCTCCAGGCCAATGCGGGCTGCAGGAAGCGGCGCGGGCAGAGGGACATGCTGGCTGCCCTTCCTGCAGCCCCCATTGGCCTGGAGCAGCGAACCGCGGCCAGCGGGAGCTGCAATCGGCCGAACCTGTGGACATGGCATGTAAACAAACCGACCCGGCCCACCAGGGGCTTTCCTGGAACAAGTGGCGGCCCTAGTTTGAGAACCACTGCACTGGAGGGTGTCCTGCTTCTAATAAAAGCCCTGATCAAGAGACTCAGGTTTAAAACAAACAAAAGGAAATATTTCTTCACAAAATGCACATTCAACCTGTGGAATGCATTGCCAAAGGATGTTGTGAAGGTCAAAAGTATAACTGGGTTAAAAAAAAATAGATACATTCATGGAAGATAGGTCAATCAATGACGATTAGTCAAGGTGGTCAAGGATACAATCCCGTGATCTGGATGTCCCTAAGCCTTTGATGGCTAGATGCTGAGACTGGATGACAGGGAATTGATCACTTGGTGATTTTTCTTCTGTTCCATTCCCTTTGAAGCATCTGACTTTGGCCACTGTCAGAAGACAGGCTACTTGGCTAGATGGCCCATTTGTCTGACCCAGTATGGCCATTTTTATGTTGTTGTGTAACTCTTAAGTGGTCAGTTCGAATACAGGGAAAACTGTAATCCTGAGCTGCATCTAAAGGCAGAGTGATAAGAACAGAAAAATTATACATCATACATCTAAGTGTAAACAAATGTATATGATAATAGGAACTTTGGAGAACGAAGCAAAGTTACCTATAATGTTGTGGGGGGGGAGGGTCATTCTGTAGTGAGCTTAGCCAAACTAGTGTAAAATAAGCAACTTCGGGTTTGTTTTTGTGAAGTTGAGTGGGATTTTTCATACAATCATGCCTGCATTTCCCCCCCTGCTTGTGAGGCTGTTTTCTTTTTCTTGGACTGTGCTGTACAGGCATTTTTGCTGCAAATCCATGTCTAGCATCATGACACCGTGTAGCAAATCCTCCCCAGAGTTTGCTTGTTTTGTTTTTTTGACCAGTCAGTAATGTTTTGGGTGGTTTTCCTGTTAATAATACACAAGTTAAGTATTACTTAAGAAGTCTCCAGTATCTTTTCTTTTGTTAAGATAGCAGTTGACAACAGCAAATGGATAGAGCCATGCGTTCCTCTCCCTTACTTCCTGTTTTAGTCAGTGGGATCCCCTTCTCCCCCGCCCCGGTCTTTTGTGATGCAATCAAATCAGCAAGTTCCTTTTACAAAAGTAGTCATGTTCATAAACAGATCAGTGCATATAATATGATGACTTAGCATGAACTGTAGCCTTTTAAAATATTTTATCTTAGTAACAATCGCGACGCCTTTTGTGTCAAAGTGTTTGTAACCTATTTAGCTAGTGAGTTAGCAACAGGAGTCTGAGAGGGAGATCCCCCGATGAAGGAGGAGCAAGCACTAAATCTTGGGGTGAGTGAGCTTGTTTGTCTGTTTGTTTTCTCTTTTGGGTTGCTTAAAGTTTACAGTGTGATTTGTTGGGGACTGTGTTTTTGAGGACTGTGTAGGACGGGGGCCAGAAGCTAGGGTGACCAGATGTCCCAATTTTATAGGGACAGTCCTGATTTTTGGGTCTTTTTCTTATATGGGCTCCTATTACCCCTCACCCCCATCCTGATTTTTCACATTTGCTGTCTTGTCACCTACCAGAGGCTGAGTGTGCACTAGCAAGTGTGCACTAGCTGAGTGTGGACTAGCAAGGCTCTAGCCTTCTATCCTTTGACCCTTGATCATCCTTGTGACTCCCCTTCTGCTGGTGTGTTGATAAGGCGGCAGGGTTGACCTAGGAGAGAAGAGCTTAAAAGTAAGATGCTAAGCGATCAAGGGGAGCTAGCAAACAGGCCAGCAAACAGGAGTTTGAGAGGAAGTTTGTAGGAAGAAGAGAGAATAAAATCATCATGGTTTGGAAAGGCAGCATTATCAATGCCAACACTGCTCCTGGCTCCTGCATCTGTGTCCTTACAGAGAATCTGACCATGGATACCTCTACCCAGGTCCTGCTGTGGATTTGCAGAGATTGTAGCCTTCATTTCCCCATCATAGAAAGCAGTAGCACCACTGGGAGTGGGAGTGGCGGGGGGTGGAAAGAAACTGCTACTTCACAGTGAGGAAGCTGGCTGCTGATTACTTCTGGCAATAGGCAGTGCTCCACTCCTGCTCCTAGTCCACCCTCCAAAGAGATAAATAGTCTGTATGCTACCTTGGCAATAAGGATCATGAGGAGTCTCCCCCAAAGATGGAGGAGAAAAAAAAGCCATGTACCCCCAAGAGGGGAGAATCACGACCACCACTCCCAAAAGGAAACAAAGGGCTGTGGTGGTTTGTGACTCCCTTCTAAGGCGGATGGATGCATCCATCTGCTGGCCTGACCTGGCGTCCTGGGGTATGCTGCCTGCCAGGGACCCATATCTGAATCATTACGGAAGGTTTGCCAAGGATCTTCCGGCCCCCTGACTACTACCCCATGCTGCTCATCCATGTGTGCTCTAATGATATTCCAAGGTATGACCCTGAGTGAGGGTGAAGAAGGTGAGGGCACAGGTGGCATTCTCATTGATCCATCCAGTCAAGGGCAGGGATCCAGGCAGAGCCAGATACTTCCTTGCAGGTGAATGCTTGGCTGTGCAGAAGATATCACTAGAAGGGCTTTGGTTTCCTTGATCATGGGATGCTGTTCCAAAAAAGAATGCCTGCTGAGCAGAGATGGGGTCTACCTATCAAGAAAGGGAAGAGTATCTTCAGATACAAATTAGCTAACCTAGGGAGGTGGGCTGTAAGGTTGGTTTGATGGGGGCAGAAGACAAAAGCCCACAGGTGAGTTCAAAACAGGAAGGCCTGGGTGAAGGCTCAGAACATGGGCCATCATAGAATCATAGAATATCAGGGTTGGAAGGGACCTCAAGAGGTCATCTAGTGCAACCCCCTGCTCAAAGCAGGACCAATTCCCAACTAAATCATCCCAGCCAGGGCTTTGTCAAGCCGGGCCTTAAAAACCTCCACGGAATGAGACCCCACAATCTCCCTAGGTAACGCATTCCAGTGCTTCACCACCCTCCTAGTGAAATAGTGTATCCTAATATCCAACCTGGACCTCCCCTACTGCAACTTGAGACCATTGCTCCTTGTTCTGTCATCTGCCACCACTGAGAATAGCTGAGCTCCATCCTCTTTGGAAACCCCCTTCAGATAGTTGAAGGCTGCTATCAAATCCCCCCTCATTCTTCTCTTCTGGAGACTAAACAATCCCAGTTCCCTCAGCCTCTCCTCATAAGTCATGTGCTCCAGACCCCTAATCATTTTTGTTGCCCTCCGCTGGACTCTTTCCAATTTTTCCACATCCTTCTTGTAGTGTGGGGCCCAAAACTGGACACAGTATTCCAGATGAGGCCTCACCAATGTCGAATAAAGGGGAACGATCACGTTCCTCGATCTGCTGGCAATGCCCCTACTTATACAGCCCAAAATGCCGTTAGCCTTCTTGGCAACAAGAGCACACTGTTGACTCATATCCAGCTTCTCGTCCACTGTGACCCCTAGGTCCTTTTCTGCAGAACTGCTACCTAGCCATTCGGTCCCTAGTCTGTAGCAGTGCATGGGATTCTTCCGTCCTAAGTGCAGGACTCTGCACTTGTCCTTGTTGAACCTCATCAGGTTTTTTTCGGCCCAATCCTCTAATTTGTCTAGGTCCCTCTGTATCCGATCCCTACCCTCTAGTGTATCTACCACGCCTCCTAGTTTAGTGTCATCTGCAAACTTGCTGAGAGTGCAGTCCACACCATCCTCCAGATCATTAATAAAGATATTAAACAAAACCAGCCCCAGGACCGACCCTTGGGGCACTCCGCTTGAAACCGGCTGCCAACTAGACATGGAGTCGTTGATCACTACCCATTGAGCCCGACGATCTAGCCAGCTTTCTATCCACCTTACAGTCCATTCATCCAGCCCATATTTCTTTAACTTGGCGGCAAGAATACTGTGGGAGACTGTATCAAAAGCTTTGCTAAAGTCAAGGAATAACACATCCACTGCTTTCCCCTCAACCACAGAGCCAGTTATCTCATCATAGAAGGCAATTTGGTTAGTCAGGCACGACTCCCCCTTGGTGAATCCATGCTGACTGTTCCTGATCACTTTCCTCTCCTCTAAGTGTTTCATAATTGATTCCTTGAGGACCTGCTCCATGATTTTTCCAGGGACTGAGGTGAGGCTGACTGGCCTGTAGTTCCCCAGATCCTCCTTCTTCCCTTTTTTAAAGATGGGCACTACATTAGCCTTTTTCCAGTCATCTGGGACCTCCCCCGATTGCCATGAGTTTTCAAAAATAATGTCTAATGGCTCTGCAATCTCATCCGCCAACTCCTTTAGCACCCTCGGATGCAGCGCATCCGGCCCCATGGACTTGTGCACGTCCAGTTTTTCTAAATAGTCCTGAACCACTTCTTTCTCCACAGAGGGCTGGTCACCTTCTCCCCACATTGTGCTGCCCAGTGCAGCAGTCTGGGAGCTGACCTTGTTCGTGAAGACAGACGCAAAAAAAAGCATTGAGTACATTAGCTTTTTCCACATTCTCTGTCATTAGGTTGCCTCCCTCATTCAGTAAGGGGCCCACACTTTCCTTGACTTTCTTCTTGTTGCTAACATACCTGAAGAAACCCTTCTTGTTACTCTTAACATCTCTTGCTAGCTGCAACTCCAAGTGTGATTTGGCCTTCCTGATTTCACTCCTGCATGCCTGAGCAATATTTTTATACTCCTCCCTGGTCATTTGTCCAATCTTCCACTTCTTGTAAGCTTCTTTTTTGCGTTTAAGATCAGCAAGGATTTCACTGTTTAGCCAAGCTGGTCGCCTGCCATATTTACTATTCTTTCTACACATTGGGATGGTTTGTTCCTGCAACCACAATAAGGATTCTTTAAAATACAGCCAGCTCTCCTGGACCCCTTTGCCCTTAATGTTATTCTCCCAGGGGATCCTGCCCATATGTTCCCTGAGGAAGTCAAAGTCTGCTTTTCTGAAGTCCAGGTCCGTATTCTGCTGCTCTCCTTACTTCCTTGTGTCAGAATCCTGAACTCGACCATCTCATGGTCACTGCCTCCCAGGTTCCCATCCACTTTTGCTTCCCCTACTAATTCTTCCCTGTTTGTGAGCAGCAGGTCAAGAAAAGCTCTGCCCCTAGTTGGTTCCTCCAGCACTTGCACCAGGAAATTGTCCCCTACACTTTCCAAAAACTTCCTGGATTGTCTGTGCATCGCTGTATTGCTCTCCCAGCAGATATCAGGGTGATTAAAGTCTCCCATGAGAACCAGGGCCTGCGATCTAGCAACTTCTGCTAGTTGCCAGAAGAAAGCCTCGTCCACCTCATCCCCCTGGTCTGGTGGTCTATAGCAGACTCCAACCATGACATCGCCCTTGTTGCTCACACTTCTCAACTTTATCCAGAGACACTCAGGTTTATCCAGGAGCTCTGAGCAGTCATACTCCTCTCTTACATACAACGCAACTCCCCCACCTTTTCTGCCCTGCCTGTCCTTCCTGAACAGTTTATATCCATCCATGATAGTGCTCCAGTCATGTGAGTTATCCCACCAAGTCTCTGTTTTTCCAGTCGCATCATAGTTCCCTGACTGTGCCAGGACTTCCAGTTCTCCCTGCTTGTTTCCCAGGCTTCTTGCATTTGTGTATAGGCACTTAATCATAGCAGGGACAAAGGAGAGACAAGAGGGAATGCAGAGGGGAAATCAAATGAACATCTTAGATGTTTGTATATTAATGTGTGGAGAATAAACAGGAAAATTAGAATTAGAAATATTAGTGAATGATCACAACTATGGCATAGTTGTCATCACAGGTCTTGGTGGGGTAATTCACATGACTGGAATATTGGTATAGAAGGGTGCAGCTTGTTCAGGAAGAACAGGCAGGGAAAAAAGGGAAGAGGTGTTGCCTTGTATATCAATGATGTGTACCGGGGTCAGCAACCTTTCAGAAGTGGTGTGCTGAGTCTTCATTTATTCACTCTAATTTAAGGTTTTGAATGCCAGTAATATATTTTAACATTTTTAGAAGATCTCTTTCTATAAGTCTATATTATATAACTAAACTATTGTTGTATATAAAGTAAATAAGGTTTTTAAAACGTTTAAGAAGCTTCATTTAAAATTAAATTAAAATGCAGAGCCCCCAGACCGGTGGCAAGGACCCGGGCAGTGTGAGTGCCACTGAAAATCAGCTCACGTGCTGCCTTTGGCACGCGTGCCATAGGTTGCCTACCCCTGATGTATACACTTGCACTGAAGTTGATATAGAAGAGGGAGGCAGACCTGTTGAAAGTCTCTGGGTAAAGAAAAAATAAATGAACAAGGGTGATGTCACGGTAGGGGTCTACTATAAACCACTTAATCAGGAAGAAGAGGTGGATGTGGCTTTTTTTAAACAACTAGAAAAATGATCCAAAACACAGGAATTGTTTGTGATGAGAGAGCTCAGCTACCCAGACATCTGTTGGGAAAATAATACAACAGGGCACAGATTATCCAGTAAATTCTTGGAGACAAATATTTATTGCAGCAAGTGGAGAAAGCAACTAGGGGAAAGACTATTCTAGATTTGATTTTGACAAATAGGGGGGAACTGATTGGGAATTTGAAGGTGGAAGGCAGCTTGTGTGAAATAAGAGTTCACATGATTCTAAGGACTGTTAGGAGAGAAAACAGCAGAATAAAGACAATGAGCTTTGAGAAGGCAGACTTTAGTAACCTCAGAGAATTGGTAGGTAGGATCCTTTGGGAAGCAAGTCTAAGGGGAAAAAAGAGTTCAGGAGAGTTGGTAGTTTTTTAAAGAGACATTAAGGGCACAAGAGCAAACTATCCCAGTGTGTAGGAAAGATAGGAAGTATTGTAAGAGACCATGCTGGCTTAACCAGAAGATCTTCAGTGACCTACAAGTCAAAAAAAGAGTCATACAAAAATTGGAAACTAGGTCAGATTACAAAGGATGAATGTAAAAAGAACAAACATAAGCATGTAGGGACAAAATTAGAAAGGCCAAGGCACAAAACGAGATCAAACTAGCTAGAGACATAAAGGGTAACAAGAAAACATTCTACAGATACATTAGAAGCAAGACGAAGACCAAGAACACGGTAGGCCCATTACTCAATAGAGAGGGAAAGACAATAACAGAAAACAGAGCAATGGCCGAAGTGTTAAATGCCTTTGTTTCAGTTTTCACCAAAAAGGTTAACAGTGATCAGACAACTAACATGGTGAACATCAGCGTAAATAGGGTAGGATCTGATGCTAAAATAGGGAAGAACAAGTTATGAATTACTTAGACAAGTTTGATGTCTTCAAGTTGGCAGGGCCTGACTAAATACATTCTAGAATACTTAAGTAACTGGCTGAAGATCTCTGAGTCATTAGCGATTATCTTTGAGGACTCACGAAGGACAGGAAAGATCCTGGAAGATTGTAAAAAGGAAAATATAGCACCTATCTATAAAGAGGGCAATGAGGACAACCTAGCTTAACTTTGGTACCCAGTAAGATAATGGAGCAAATAATCAAAACATTAATTTATAAGACCTAGATGATAACCAGTAAAAGTCAACATGGATTTGTCAAGAATAAATCATGTCAAATCAACCTAATAGCTTTCTTTGACAGGGTAACAAGCCTGGTGGATAGGAAGGGAAGCATTAGATGTGAGGTAGGTTGACAGTTGAAAGATTTTTGATACTGTCTCACATGACCTTCTCATAAACAAACTAGGGAAACATAGCCTAGAGTAACCTACTATATGGTGGGTGCACAGCTGGTTGGACAACTGTACACAGAGAATAGTTACCATTTGTAAGGATCCATGGATTAGAGCCTGGGATGGCTGATGTTCCCACAGTGCCACCCGGAGGCCATGCAGGGTCACAGCCAGGGAGCACTGTGGAGAGTAGGCGCCTCAGGAAGTACTGCCCAAAGGACCCAGAGTGACGGTAAGTGTCCTACTTAACCCTGCCGACCTCATCTCGTCTCCTGATCTCCAGTCTCTGACCCCAGCCTGACTTTGATCCTGACTCTTGCTTATTGAACTTGGCTCTAGCAATTCCTCCAACCCATGCTAACTGACTACTGTCCCTGATGTGTGGACCTTAGATCAGTTGTGAATGCTAGGCCAGACCGCCTACGCCCTGGTTCCTTACATCAATGGCTCACAGTGAAGCTAAAAGGGCATATCCAGTGGGGTCCTGCAGTGATTTGTCCAGTTCTATTCAATGTCTTCATAAGTGATTTGGACAGTGGCATAGAGAGTACACTTATAAAGTTTATGAATGATACAAAGCTGGGAGGAGTTGCAAGCACTTTAGAGGACAGCATTAGAATTCAAAATGATCTTGGCAAACTGGAGAAATGGTCTGAAATAAATAGGATGAAATTCAATAAGGACGATTGCAACGTACTCCACTTAGGAACGAATAATCAATTGCACAAATACAAAATGGGAAATGACTGCCTAGGAAGGAGTATTGCAGAGAAGGATCTGGGGGTTATAGTGGATCACAATTTAAATATAAATCAACAGTGTAAAACTGTTGCAAAAAAAGCAAACATCATTCTGGATGTATTAGCAGGAGTGTTGTAAGCAGGACAGAAGAAGTAATTCTTCCATTCTACTCAGCTCTGATAAGGCCTCTGTGACTAAGTGGGGGTATGCGGTGCTGGGGGAGGCCAGGCCTGAGGGCCCTGAGAGTTTCCTATGCTGTGTTCAATCGCTCAATAAATCCTTCATGGAGGTTATAGAAAGTCACAGAATCCATGACTTCCATGACCTCTGTGACAGACCCGGAGCCCTACATATGAGGTTAGATTGAAAAAACTGGGTTTGTTTAGTCTGGAGAAGAGAAGACTGTGGGGAGACATAAGTCTTCAAGTATGTAAAAGGTTGCACTTATAAAGAGAAGGGTGATAAACTGTTCTCCTTAACTACTGAGGACAGGATAAGTCGTAGTGGGCTTAAATTACATTAAGGGAAATTCAGATAAGACCCTTACAGTTAGGAAGTTTTTACTAATGTAATTAAACATGGGAACTAATTACCGAGGGAGGTTGGAATCGCTGTCATTGGAGGTTTTTAAGAACAGATTAGATAGGTATCTGTTAAGGATGGTCTGGATAATACTTAGTCTTGCCTCAGTGCAGAGCACTGGACTAGATGGCTTATCGAGATCCCTTCCAGTCCTACATTTCTATGATTTCTATTTGTAATCTAGTACTGCCTAGAGGTCCTAAGTGACATTGGGCCCCATGTTTGCTAAACACTATAGAATCAGAGTAAGAGACTCCCTCCCCAAAGAAACTACAATCTAAATAGAGAAAATGCACCAGCTCAGGGTTTTCCAGGATTCTTGAAGGTATGCATGAAAAAAATGAAATCAAAACTTCAGATACTCAAGAATTGTAGTCAGTTGTAGTCGGCCAGCTCTCAGCCTGGGCTCTGCTGTCATTTCTTTAAGTCCTTTGTCCCTGGTTACCCTCTGGAACCCCAATCCTGGGCAAGCTCACTGTTCCCCACTGGAGTTGTGCTCACTACCACTGTCTTCTCAGAGTCTAATTACCTCCAGTCTGTGGTACTGGACCTCAGGTCCAGCTACAGGGCACTGAGGGAAAGCAGATGTCCAGAGCAGCCCCATTCAGGGCTGCAGTGTCTGTCTGTCCTAAGTGAGGGGGAGGGGCAAAGGGGAGGCTGGGCTGCCCTGGTTAGTGGGCTCCCTAGCAGCCTCTCCTCTTGAGCAAACTTCTCCCTGCTTTGTGGCCAGCTTCACCTTTTGAAGCTCCCCTTCCTCAGGTAGAGCATGCGCTGCATGTGCACCTAATTGGTGCTGCATGAATGCAGGGGTACTCAGGCTTGCTGTCAGTGGGATGAGTGCATGTCCCATCAAATCAATTCCACAGGCAGTGTGGTATATTTTTCTTCATTTTGGATGATGTACTTCACACAAAATCCCACTCTCACTATACTGGGCCAAACACTTGGGAGTCTGCGCTATATGAGAATATATCTTTTATAATTAATCATAGCCACCTTATTGTTGACACGTCTCCATACCTTACTATAGATGCAGAAGCTAATAGAACAGCTGCTTTGATTCCCCCATATAGATAGACAGATATAGCCTAAATACCTTGCTGTCTGGACGGTGCATCCTACTCAAAAGTTTGTCAGATCCAAGTACAAGACAGTTATAGATGAGTCTGCATAACATGTTATAGCTGTGCTGAAGGCAATGCCTCCTTTGTGACAGCATAGCTACAGTAACAACACACAGGAGCAAAGGGTTATCTATAATGGAACAGACGAATGATCCACCTAGTCCAATATTCTGTTTTTGACAGGTGCCCAGTGTCAGTTGCTTTGAGGGAGGACAGAAGGCCCAATTCTTCCTGATTCCAGCTGATGATCAGTTTAATAACCCATATGATATGAAGTTATCCAGGCTGATGTAACTGTGGTTACATTCTTTTTAAAATCTTGCCAGGCTATTTGCTGAAATAATATCCGGTGGCCATGATTCCCACAAGTTAATGATATATTGTGTTCACATCTATTTTTGTATGATATTCATTTTAAATTAGTTACCTTTCAGGTTCAAGGAGGGCACTGATGCTTACATTATGGGAGAGGACAAATAATAGTTCCTGCCTCATCTGCTCTATCTCATTCATTAATCTGAATACCTTTGTTATGTCTCTTCTTTCTCCAAACTACATAGGTCTAGTCTTTTTAACTCCTCCTCATGTGAAATCCTCTGGTCACACCATATGCCTCATCATTTTTGATGCCATTCTTTGGACCTTTTTATTTTTGTGATGTCTATTTCTGCACATAGCTCCTGATACCTGTTGACCCACTTCTGGGCAATAATTCCCATAACATGGAGATCACCAAATCTAGCTCTTTTCTGTCCTCTGATATTTCTGCTACTGAAAAGGAGAGTTCAGCATGATCTTCACCTTCATCAGATGAAGAAGGCATTAATGCTGGATCATGTCTGTTCAAAATTTACAGTCATTTCTCTCTTATGGAATACTTCTCTAAGGACGTAAAACTGGCACCTGTTTGGATTGTAAAGCACTTTGTGATTCTTTGTATAAAAGGTGACGTACAGTTTAGAAGAAAGAGCTGAGCAGGAAAGGAAAAGATTTGATCCAGCCACAGGATATGCTGCCTTCCACCAGCCTATCCCCTGTTCAGAGTCTCTAGTGGCGGGTAGGAAGTCCACCAAGAGCGCACCACAAACCTTCTCTGCTGAGAGTCCTGGAGCTGACTGGTATACACCACAAATGGGTGGTGCTAGCCCAAAAGGAGTATGGCCAGGGGTCCAACAGATGGAATCATCCAGGACAGCCATATTTAAAGCTAGACAAGCTGGGTGAGGTAATAGATCTGAAGAGCAGCTCTGTGTAGCTTGAAAACTTGTCTCTCTCACCAACAGAAGTTGGTCCAATAAATTATATTACCTCACCCACCTCTCTCACTAATTTCTGGGACCAATATGACTACAACGACACTGCAAAAGTAGTTTAAAGCTGTCCTCCCATAGTGAAAGTAGAGAGTGATGGTGTAAACACTGTCTGCCCTTCCTGGTCATGAATCCGTCTCCTGAGTTACAGCAGTTTTACTGGTGCAGGGAGGCAGGGGCGGCTCTATGCTTTTTGCTGCCCCAAGCACGGCAGTAAGGTGGCCATCGGCAGCACGCCTGCGGGCGGTCTGCTGGTCACGCGGATTCAGCGGTGTTTCTGTGGGTGAACTGCTGGTCCCACGCCTTTGGCATACCCGCCGCCGAATTGCCGCCGAAGCTGCGGGACCAGTGGACCTCCCGCAGGCATGCCGCCGAAGGCTGCCTGACTGCTGCCCTCACGGCAACCAGCACGCCGTCCCCTGCGGCTTGCAGCCCCAGACATGCACTTGCTGCACTGGTGCCCGGAGTCGCCACTGCAGGGAGGTGCAATTTCCACCTGTCTATGACGATGAGGGTAAATCAGGTCCGTGAAGTTGCAGATCAGAAGAGTACCAACAGTAGGCATTTGGTGTGATGGACTAGGGCACCAACCAAACTGCACTAGTGATATATCTGAAAAACACCAGCTCAAGTTTTGGACTTGTACGGAGAAAGTTAAGTTGAAGGAGCATAGTGAAAAAGAGCTTTGCAATTACAGTACTGCTGCTCTGTGGCAAAAGCTATAGTAACTGAATTTTTGAAGAGACCTGACTTCCAAGCTATTAAGTAGCATTCATTGAATTAGTAATTATATCAAATTTTGAAGGATATTATTAATGATTCTTATGCAAGTGTTTGTTAAACCTGTAATTCAGATTTAATGGATAACCAAAGGCCGCTATTATAAAGAAAAGAAAGTTACACTTCACTTGTGAGATTAATTTTATTTAAAGCAAAATATCTCTCTCTAGAAAGCTGGTGGTATTCAGCCTAAATTAGCATCTAGTGAAGTGAGTGGTTGAGCTTCAACTGACATTTATTAGGACAAATGCATAAAGGCTGTGCTGTGGTGATCCCATTTCATTGTCAGTGCAATTAGTTGCCACTTTGGATGCCAGAACTATCACTGAATACAAAATCAAATGTAGGGAAATAAACTATTGGTTATTAGGATCCAATGAATAATTGTTTTTTTTTTATTTAAATTTTGTGGCAGAATTTTATACTGCTCATGAAAGCGAGAGACTGAGCTCTCAGGCTAGATTTAGGCATAGTGGGGTGGGAAGGTGAAAGTAATCATATTAACAGTGGTTGGTCTTCTTCAGATGACTGCAAACCAACTCTGACTTTTCCAGAAAACATTGAAATTACTGGATGTGTTTATGGTTGCCCACCTCCTTAGAAGAATCAGGATTATTTATTTTCTCCTGCTTGAATATATTAAAATTAAAAAATCCATTTTGTCCTCGTACATTATTCTGAGCTTCACCTTGTTAGCTCAGCAGTTTACTTAGGGCTCCTTTAACAAATCAAACATGAAGTTCCTCTAAGAGCTTTCTTCTTTTCTAAAATATCCGTAAACTTGAAACCATAATTAAGCCCTATCCCAAAATGCACAGATTACAACTACCCACTCCAACTGGTGCAAACATGAATGTAAGAACTCATCATCTCTTGTTATGCTCTTTTCAGGCTGCAAATCATGTGTAAACATTATTCTTTTCAAATTAAATTTTATATATTTGCCATAAAATGGAGCATTATTAGGGGCCCAAGAATGATCCAATATGAAGAATTAACTCTCTCCCATTGAGAAGGTGGTCCCTTCATGTCAAGCCTCAGATCACAAGCAAAGCAGTGTCTGGCAGCCTGCACTGTGGCTGCTTGTACACTGGCTGGCCTTTGGATTAATACAGGAATGCAGTTTTTAAGAGCAGCAAGTCCCTTAATCTTTATAAAGAATGACAATCATCTCTAAATGTCTGATCTTTTTTGTTTTTTTTTTTTTTTTTTTTTTTGCTTTTTCCTGTTGGGATCTGTCAGCTAGAAAGTTATCCAGATAAACTTTTGTATCTTGAAGTTTTCATGCACTGGTCAGTGGTGTGAGACCACATGCAGTGGTTTGAGACTAGAATTTTGGTGGGTGGTTGAAACTCTGTCCCTTGAAAGGTAGAAATTTGAAATGAAGTTCTTCTAATTAAGTCACTGGAGTAGAACTTGGGAAATCGGGCTTCTGTTCCTGATGGTGCCCTAGATACTTTGTCCACACAATTAACAAATTACTTAGACCTTGTCTACACTGGAGAAATCTGATATGCTAACTACTGTTTGCTCTCCCTACCAGCCAGTAACAAATCTCATACCGCCAAAATACAATTATTTCCAGTGCTGCACAGGTATTCACACCATTGTTTAGTTTAGGCTTGCTTTGAGCAATGCTAACAATCATGTCCTCCTCTGTTCTGGTGATCTCTGCCAGTCCAGTGATGGGCTGAGCATAATGTAATAGCCTGAAAGATGCAAACATTCTCCCTCTTCAATGCATCCAATCACATAAGTTGCCTGTCTAGTTTACTTTCTGATCTTCACGGCACAGAGTCACGTTTCTGTACAAATAGTGCTGCATAACTACTATCTTCTGGCAGAGATCAAAGGACTTTAGGGTCAACAATAACAAAGCCTTGGACAGTAGTGATAGGTCAGGCCAAAAAAAAGGTCTTTCTTGACCCCCCCCCCCAAAAAAAAGACCAAATCTTTGCAATTCACCTTTCTACTCAGCTTGAGGTGCCTTGCAAATGCAGTTGTGAGGGGCAAGAAGGATGAGGAGAAGAATATAAATGCCAGATATTCTCCAGAAGTACTTGAAGTCACATTGGAATATAACTGAAACGTTGCTATGATCTCATGATTTATCTGTGGGACTCAAGAGCCAGATAGGACAGTGTTGGCTGTAGCCAAGCTGGTTCAGGGGGAAAAGAAATTGGTGGACAAACTGATTTTCTGCAACAGGTATGCAGCCTTTTATTGGGGCTGGAGAGGGAATTTTCCTGGTCCTCATGAACGCTGCCATTAGTATTTGTAAAAGGGTAGATGTATTCTCAAATATCTCTTTGCCTCTGCCCTACGAAGTTTCTCCTTCTTTAGCCTCCACTTGCTTCCAGTATTCATCCCTCCTATTGTCTCTACTGCCCAAGCAGAAGCTATCATGCTTGTTCAAAAGCCTCATTGATCTCTGGCACATTGACTTGTCCACTTTCCTGACAACATCACCCACTATGAAGTTCCTAACCCCAAACCACTCCCCGAATGGCCAGTAACCAGCCAGGTTAATCAGCTTCCCTAAGGAAATTGCCACTTACTATTCTATAGCGAGTAGAACTCTCATTCATGGTTGGTCTGACATGACTAGGTTGGGGCCAATGAGCTACAAAAAAAAAAAATCTTTCCAGATTCTGGAGTTATAGAGCCATTGCTACTCATTCCAGATGTCTAGAACAACTTGCTTCATCTGTCACTGTGGTTCTCTGGACCAAAAAACAGCACTCCACCATTTATACCATACTGCATGGAGTCAGCTATTCTAGGCCTGGGGGCACATGGCCATTACAACCAGAATGCCATTAGCTGCTGGTCTCTGTTCCTCATCTCTACACGTATTACTTGTACTACCTTGCTGCAGATGACTTGCCTTCTTATGACTGCTTTACTGAAGTTACACGCAAAACCTTTCTTGCTGAGCAAGGAATGAACACAGACTATGTATCTTGGCCTCTGTTTTGAGACAAGGACAAGAAATGGTACTGGTACTTAGGGGCAGACAATGATGGGAGCTCCCCAGTGAGTTATGGCAAACTGATATCATCTGCCACAATTCCAAGAGCCTCCCCAAAGCCCTTCAAAAATCTCCCTCAACCTACTGATTCAGGGAACTGTGCAGTAGGTACACAGAGGACATTGAAACTGCAGTTGTGTAGTGCACAGCAAGTGTGGATGCAGAGTAAATGTGCAGCCAAAACTGCATGGGTAATATGGACACATGCAGCACTGATGGTACTCACATCAGTGCTGTCCAGTGGCTCAAATACCAGTGTTTCAATTCTCTAGTGCAGATAGATACACAGCTTTAATTTCTGCACCTCACTTGTAAAATGGGTGGGTTGGGGGGTGTTAGAATAAATTCATGTATGTCTGTGTGATGCTCCGATCTCACAGAGACAAGCACCATAGAAAATCCTTTTAATAAATAAAAATGTGATGTGCAAAACTGGACACTATTTCAGCATAATAAGTTGCATCCTAGTTGCATGTGAGGAAATCTTTGACTGGCAATATCTATTTCAAGAATGCTTAGGCCAAATGGAGAAAAATACTATTCTAAATTAATCGTAATCCACAAATTGTAAATTGCAGCAGTTGTCAAAAAGAAAGCTTCTCCCCCCCCCCAAACATTCTACATTCCACTTATTTTACCCAAGACTGCATATTTATTTTGAGATTAATTTGGTACATGCAGTGAGTATTTGCCAGGTTTTTTTTTTTCTATTTAAATCTTCAATTCCAAAGCTATGTTTTAATCCTATTACTGCTAATTGAGTGAAGTCTGCAATCTTTTTCAGTTAGGTGAAGTTCAAGTTGTAATTGGTATCAAAGAAAGGCACAATGCAAGAACTAAATATTAATATTTAACTCTTGCCATTTTATTATTTCCACTTGAAAATCACAGCAGTGGTTAAAAGACCATTGATGAGTTCACGAGGGCAGTGAATTGGGATGAGATTTTCACTTAGGCGGTGAGATTAACAAAGAATTGCTAGCTTTGTAAGAAGTGTAAATTAAATATTATATTGGTGCCCAGTAGAATTGGTTATAGTCAAGGGTCTGGCAGTATTCCCATTATGAAGCTCTACCTACAGGTTAAGTATCCCTGCTGTAAAAATTTGCTCGAGGCTAATACTTGGCATACAAGATTCCAGCCCAGGAGCTATTTTGTTTCAGATATTCAGTTTGGCCTTTTTGAGATAACAGGAAAAATGTGACCATGTGGGATGTTGTTTTGGACTTTAGTAGTTTTTAAATGGCTGTGATTTTTAAAGCAGAATATATTCGGTTATAAGTGTGTAATGTAGACTACTTGATTGTGATATTGAAAACAAAGACAAGGAACTGTATTCTGATATCCGATGCTTATACTTGAGCAAATTCATGTTGCTGAAACCCAAGGATGTTCAATTTGCTCAGTATGTGCATAGGACCACTGAAGGCAAGAAAGACTTAGTGGCTTTGGAAGTAAATATCACCTTCAATTAAAGAACATTTGGGAAACTTATCAATTAAGAGATGTTTCTGCCTATATGTATTCCCTTCCTCCCTTATCCTAATTTTTCATAGTTAGGGACATTTATGTGGTTTTAAGACCTTAGATTCATAAGCCAGAATCCTGCCAAGAGTGTTACATCCCCCAGTTCCTACGGTTGAACATTTGAAATCAGACTGGATGTGTTCCTCCAGAGAAGAATCATTCTGGTATCATTTTAATTAAAAAAAAAAATCTTCTGAATGAGATGTCCCCATAATATTATGGGTGCCAGCAAAACCACTTGCTGATAGGGAGAAAATTGATAGGGAGTAAGGCTGAGAGTTGGAAGAAAGAAACAAATTAGATCAATGTACAGAATGGAGAGCAAAGAGAAGAAAGAGCAGCGGGAAAAATGTAGAATAAAAATGACAGATGCAGAACAAATAGGGCACATAGAGAAATAAAGAAAGAGAATGAAGATGGAAATAATACATGCAAGTCAAACAGCCCCTGTGTACATTGATATATAAGAAAAGAAAAAAAATCATCATTATTATTATTAATTTGTATCTTCTAAAAGTGATGTTAAGCATCTCATGGGACATAGGGACAGACAAGTTCATGCATTGTAGACTTTATAGTCTAGGTTAGTCATTTGGTATAACTAGCAGTGGTAATAAAAATGGTTCCAAATTGGGACACTTGATCCTAACCACCTTTCCCTCGAACACTGTGATTTCAGGGCAAAGTCTAAATAATTAATAAAATAAGAGTAGTCACTATGAAGTTTATTCTCTCCTGGAGGCACAACTCTCATTAGTTTATTGGGGAAATTGACCAGATCACTAAGCTTTCTACATTATAGTTCCATTTGTGTCTCAAACATAGCACAATGGCTTGTACAGGTCTGAGTCCTGTGACATTTACAGTACATTAATTTGTCCCTAATGGACCAATTTTTACAAAATCAAAGAGTCTAATGACTCATGGCCTACTGGGTTCCTAAAGCCAACGGGAGATTTTCCTGATTAAGGATAATGGAACTGGAACCAGAGTGTGTTTGGATGAATATTAGCCGGTAGCTCCCATTGATGCTACTGGAATGTGTATGTGTGTATATATATATATATATATATATATATATATGTGTGTGTGTGTGTCAAAGGATTACAGAGCCCATATTTTAGTAAAAAATATTTGACCATTCTCTCCATATATTATAACATCCATTGTTGTGAAAGGCAGGTCAGAACTATGTGCCAAAGGACTTGAACTTACAAACAACAGTCTAAATAGACTGTCCTATATAGGCTGTACTATCTAAATGTATAGGGAAACAAACTTCTTGAACCTGGTCTTCCAACAGTAAACTCCTAGTGAAACAAATGGGAGTTCTGCATGGAAAAGAACTGCAGGACCAAGTGCAAGTTAAAGGTGGCTAAAACGAAACTAACATTTGTAATGTGGTTTATATGGATCTTTTGAGCCTGCATCTTTCCCAGCCTGCTCCACAAATGCAGTCTATACGCTGTGCAGAGTCCAAATGACCTCTATTCCAGGGATTTGGCTTTATTAACAAAGAGTAAGATTTTAAAAAGTTCTGCTCAAACCTTTTACCCAGGATTGGGTCCTGGGGTCCTTCTCTACCTATCTAAATACCTACCTTAAGTACTTTTACAATCCCTCTTACCATAACATCCAAGTATCATAAAAACTTTAATGCATTTGGCCTCACAACAAGAGCTAAGTGAATTTGTTTCAGTAAAAATAATGATTTGTTTTCACCAAAAAATGTACTTTTGTGGTACCAAAACTATTCACAAATTCAGGTCAAATTGAATAAATAGTTTTGGCTGAAATAAAATAAGAAACATTAGAACAAAGACTAAACATTTCACTTTGACTTTTTCATTTTAAATGTTTCATTTTGAAAATGACAAAATGTTTCATTTCAGCTTTTCATTTTGAAATGGCATTTTGTTTTCAAATTTGGCCAAATAAAAAACAAAACAAAACACAAAGAAGGGTGAAAAAACACTCATAACCAGCTAAACTGAAATGAAAAAGTTGGAAAAAAATTGTTTTGAATCAAATGAAAAGTTTTGGTGAATTCAAAATGAAATGTTTTTCAAGTTTTTTCAATTTGATGAAATTTTTTAAAATTGGTTTTGATTTGAATCTGATTTATTTTTATTTTTCGGTTCAGCCCCTAAAACAAATGCAAAAACAAGTGCAGCTCTACTCACAACACCTCTGTATGAGGTGTTTTCCATTTTACAAATGGAGAGGCCCAGAGAAACTAACTGATTTGAACAGGAATTCTGTGGTAGAGCAAGGAATTGAACCTCTCTTAAGTGAGGCCCTAGGCTTATACTTGACCTACTGGGCTATTCTTCTTTCATCCTGATTGCTGTTTCCAAAGAAGCAGTCCTACCTGACTTATCTCCAGCTTAGGTAGCTAGTCACTTGTCTCAACAAGTCAGCAGAAGCTACTTAACCCTTTCTCAGCAGGATCAACACTTGCTACCAGGGAGGTGTGTTTCATGCAAATACTACTTGCTGTTAGGGTAGCTGAGCAAATTTTACTAAGTAAAACAATATGTGATATTAATTCAAGGACAGAAATTGAGTTGCTAAAGCTATCATAATTAATGACACCATTTTTTTTAGAAAGGATATTAAACCTTGTACTTCAGAGCTTAAGCCAATTTCTAACTATTAAAGAGCAGAATGAAATGTATATGGGAACAGATGATCCCACATCTGCCTACCACGAGGCTCTTACACCTTCATCTGAAGTATCTGATGCTGGCCACTGTCAGAATCAGGATACTGGACTACATGGACCTCAGGTCTATGTTCCTATGAAACGCAGACTCTTAGGCTATGTGACATGGTTTAATATTGCTATGATATTTTTGTTCTGCATAAAATAAATGTTGCTTTCCTGCCTGCTGTTTGAGAACTGCCATCTGACTCAGGGCCTGTTCGAAAGGACATTGAAAACGAGGGGCAGACTCCAAATGACTTCTACAGGCTTTGGATTAGGCCCTAAAAGAGGAGCTTTTTTTTTAGTTAACAAGGAAAACTATCACTCTGTTTTTTTAAAAAGAAAAATGACTCTGAAAAGGTTTCTAAAGCATTCCCATTAGTGATACCACTGTGATGAGATTTTGTCTCAGAAGATATGCCTCTTATTCTAAAAATTTGCATAAAACAAAAGGTATAATTTTATTTTTAGGAAATGTAACTTAAAGGGAACCTAAACCCGATCAAACATAAAATGGAAAAAATGTATTTTTTTCATTATACTAAGTCATGTCTCTGTGCATACAAGGCTATTTTAAGCACATTCCCTAGCAGCAGAAGTGCTGATGACATCTCAGAAGTGATTCCCACACTGCTGTGCTAGTTATCACCACAGCTAATGGGCCACTCTTGTGATAACAGCAGTGTTGCTTCTAAAAATGTGATGATCCTCTGCAGATAGAAACCTCTTCCCCTGCATTATGCACATTGATTAAAAAAATACTAAAACACTTCTCCATGGAAAGGAGATCTGGAAGAAATGAGACTTCACTGGGCTTTTTTTATTATTATTAAAAATAGAAAAGAATACAAAGAGTATCTCTTTTAAAAGGGATGGATACTTTTTATCCTCCTCATTATTAGTAATATTGAATATACATACATGCATATATATAAAATCTGCCCTTTTCCATATCTATATCTATATCTCCCTATATGCATGGTGGCATGACTTAGTATAAAGATTTCAAATAAGGTACAGTAGTATCCAAAGGCCTCACTGTGTTTGACATTGTAAAAATGCATATGAAGACCCAGTCCCTGCCCCAAAGAGACTACTATCTGATTCTACAAAATGCTTCTGGTTGAGTTTTGTTCACTTCATTGTGGATGTAGGAATCCTTCCATCTGAAGCCCCTTGCAGGCAAGAAAGATAGTGACATAGAAAGTTGGGAGAAGATGGTTATATTCAAATATTTCTATTTTTATATGCATATGTAATTTTAAAAGATATTATAGGTAGATAGAATAAATGTTACTAGCCACCATTTTCAAAAGTGGGAGCCTAAAGTTAGTCTCCTAAATATATATTTAGGCACCTACCTACAGCTTGGATTTTCAGAAGTGCCAAAGGATATTTCTGCATTGTATTCAGGAGATGTGATTGCAGCATGTATAGACATACCTGAGTTAACTTGTATCTAACTAGATCAAAGCTAGCTTGAGTAACAATAACAGTGAAGCCACAACAGCATGGGTGGTGGCAGGTCAATTATGAAGACAGGCTTCCAGGCAGATGAGGCTAGCCCCGCTGCTGTCTGTCAGCACAAGTTCCATTGTCTTAAAAGAAACAATAACTAACAGATGGTGTGGAAAAGGGTGTGTGTCTGAAACTTTCTTCATCCCAAACCCTCTAGGATCAACAGCATTGTTGTAGTTAGCTCCAGCCAGACTGCGGATTATTTCTTCCACTATTGGAGGATGAAAGTGATTCTCTTTATAGCTTTATTAAATTCCTCTGAATCTGGGCATATTCTCAGACTCTTGTTTGCTTTTCCTGCTACCACCATTGGCTGTACCCATTCATTTGGTTCACTAGCTTTCTTTACAACTCTTAAATTCACCAGGCATGTTAGGTCTTTCAGAAACCAATCTCTCAGTGGAAGTGGATTTTTCCTAGGTAAAGCAATAAATGGGGTTCCCTAAGTGTTTAAATAAATGTAATGTATGTCTTTTAAGCAACTACATTAATTAAACACACTGCTGAAGTCTTCTATTATTGCTTGTTATTTAGACAGTAGATCAAACAAGGCCTTAATTACATGTTTGATCAATTCTATTTTTTCACAAACTTTTAATCATTTAGAAAGGCTGAGCTTCCACACCTTAACTCTCAAAACCAATTGGTCGTGCAATTTTTATATCCATACACTTGAGATTTGATATTTGAAGTCTTGTGATTTCCCTCCACTCTCTGTTGAGAATATTTATTTTTTATTTTTCTCTCTCAGATTGGTTCCTGATTTTCTGGTATTCATTTTCTGGCAATATATTGGCATGGGCTCCTATATCAAGTTTCCCTGTGTCAGGGTCTCTATTTGCAAGTACTGTCTTGTTTCTATTTTCCTCAGTATTGACATGGGGCCCCGTTGTAATAGTTAACTAAGGCACCAACTCATGAAAGCATCCCCATTCTGTACAGTGGTAAGCACATCCTTAAAGTTAAGCACGTACTTAACTGTTTCTTGAATCAAGGCCAAAGTGTTGCAATCTATCAGTTTCTGTAACTATACGTGCAATGCAACAGCTGTGATTGTGCATGGTGATGATTCTTACTGTATAGTTTTAGCTGACTTTCAGACACATAGGACATTTCTTACTAGGATGTCTAATGCCATACTTCCTAAAGCCCAACTTTTGTGGTATGTTACTAATCATTGCTTCTGTTGATATTTTGTGAAATGCACTCTTTCTAGGAGCTATTTCATTTAAAGCCACCCTAGGTACTACTTTGGGAGGGATTTTACTTGATATTGTGAAACAGTTTTTCAGCTCTGCAGATGCAGAAGTTCATTAACATTGTTGCCACAGAAAGGACTACTGCTATATCTTATTTATTGTTACTGCAGTGACTCCTCCCTTGATTTGTCAGCCCATGTTCATTTTGTGGTGGTTTGCTGCTCTTCTTCCACAAAGTATTTTTGTGCTGTAAGTTGTTGTAGCAGAACACCAAATAAATGGTTTTGCCCTGTGTGTAGAAACTTGTCGCATTTAGTAGCGAGTTGCTGTGCTTGTGATGTGCATGCCATGGAAGTATAAGGCCTATTTCTCCGTATATCGTCCTGAAAACCTGTAGCATTTTATCTGTTTCATGTTAGTCTTGTGCAATGTAAGCACGACTTGGAAACTGCTGTGAGATCCTCAGATGGATGGTGGAAAAGCAAAATATTAGTTTTATTATTAGGTAAAATCCTGTAGTCCACACTCAAGCAAAATTCCCATTCAATGGAAATGTTTCTTTAGTAGAACTTAAGGATTTGACAATTATAAATAAAATATACTGCTTACTAGCTAAGAGAGAGGATCTAAGAATAAGATGCTATTGACAGGGGAAAAGCCCAGTTTCTGAACCACATTGTTTCAAGAAGAAAGATGAATCCATAAATGTATATGGTTTCAAAACCATTTAATTGCCTTGCAGTATTCAGCAGTAAGATAACTGTGGGCTACACCCTTTTAGATGAAGAATTTAAGGTAGTGGTTCATGTAATCTTTACTGTAGCTCATGTATCTTATTTTAAAGAGGGTTTTTAATTTGTTACCACTTTAGAAAAGCTGGGTTTTAGCCTAACGATGTACAGTTCACAGAGGGGTCAGATAGCAAAGCTTAAATTCACTGGGGCAACATAGTCTATATTTACATACAGTGCAGAATCTAGTCAAGCATAACTTAGACCTTTTCTCCAACTTCTTTTTCTGCTGCTTGCCTGTTACTTCAAGTTTAAACTGATTGCTGTTTTTGGGTATCAACCTCCCTTTCTGTTGCTGTCTCTGTTATGTGACTAGTACAAGCAGAGTTTAGTCTGCTCTTGGAGACCTTTTTATCAGAGTGTTTTGAATAATGAGCTGAATATTTATCTGTAAACTGGAAAAACTCTATTCACACCTGGATTTGTATTCTTCCCCAAATTTTGATGGTTCAGTGAAGAAATCGTTTACTGGTCCTGTATTTAAAGAGAGCATAGGGATCTAGAAAACTGGGCCTTCAGTGTACCTCCAAAGTCTTTTATGGAAAGTCCCACCACCTGAAAAAGAAAGGCAGATAAAGCGGGAGTTTCAAAAGAACTCAGGCTGTGTCTACATTACAGATTACTTTGGTATAACCTACATCACTCAAGGTGTGAATAATCCACAGTCCTGAGTGATGTAAGTCATACCAACCTAAGCGCTGGTGTAGGCAGCGCTGTGTCAGCGGGAGAGCTTTCCTGCTGACATAGCTACTGCCGCTCACAGAGGCAAGAGTTATTAAGCCGACGTGAGAGCTCTCTCCCATCAGCTTAGAGCATCTTCATCAGAAGTTCTACAACCACTGTAAATGATGTAGGATAGACATATTCTCAGAGTTGGCCTAGTTCTAAGCCGACTGAAGCCGAAGTCAAAGGGAATTTCTATTGACTTCAAAAGGAACAGAATTAGGCCAATGCTGAATACTTTTGAAAATCTCATCCAGGGTTGAAAGAGTTCATTGCCATAAGAACATAAGAATGGCCATACTGGGTCAGACCAAAGGTCCATCTAGCCCAGTATCCTGTCTTCTGATAGTGGCCAATGTCAGGTGGTTCAGAGGAAATGAACAGAACAGGTAATCATCAAGTGATCCATCCTCTGTCACCCATTCCGCGCTTCTGGCAAAACCGAGGCTAAAGACGTCATCCCTGCCCATCCTGGCTAATATTCAGATATTATTATTTATTGCTTTACTGCTTAGAGATCTCAGACAGGTCAGGGCCCCACTGTACTAGGCACTGTACAAATATATATGAGCTCCTGCGCCAAAAGAGCTTATAGTCTAAAAGATGTCACATCTAAACTTTCAAGATCTGGGAGTTAAATCTAGTATACATTAAGAAGAATGGGTCATAATATAGACTTGGCTCATATAATCGAGTATGAAGATTATGTTCAGCCCTGTTGGAATGGGCTTGTAATTTGTACCTCCTTACTACAATGGGGATGCTCCCCCTGCTGCGGGAGTCACCCTGGGAAGCCAGATGGTGTTTATACCAGCATCCTGCCTACGGATTCTGCTGGTGGAGGCCATCTTGACCAGGACTCTGGTGAAACAGAGTTTGGAAGCAGCCCATCGCTCAGCCACTCTGGCCATAATCCTTCCTTGACCATTACTCTCCACTTTGGGGGCTTCCCTGGCCAGCTCTGTCCCTCAGCAGTGCAGGGGTATGTGGGGAACATTTCCACACAAATTGACTGCTGTTGGGAATCTTATGTCCTAAAATATGTCAGCAGTAGCAATTTTTTTCTCTCTCTCTCACCTCTCTCACACACACATAAGCACACAAGCTGCCATAGCTGAATCAAGCCAGGATCTGTTTCTTTTGTAGTTCAAAGGATTCCCTATATGGATTCTTGCATGTAGTGAATCAGCACAGTATGTAATTTGGACATGAATCTTGGTTTATTTGTTACATTAGACTTAATTCTTCACTGTCTTGCACCTTAAATAGTCATTTACGTCTCTGAAAACTGGATGTAAAATACAACCAGATTGGAATGGGAGACTTTTAGATTCACTTTGCATAGGTTTAAACATCTACCAAAGGTGCAAGGCAATGGAGAATCAGGCTGCTAATGTTTAAAGTGATAGGGTCAGATACAGATCCTCCTCCCACCCCGCCGCTCCTCTCCTCCAATGTCCTAGCCCTGTTTGCTGCTCCAGTGGCACAGGGAGTCCAGATCTATGTTGCAAGGAGCCAGAGGAGAACTCAGGCATAACAGAGCCTGGTGAAAGGAGTGTGCTGAGGGGGAGGAAGTCAATGGGCGAGGGAATAACTGCAGTGCATGCTATATATCCCATGAGCATCTCTCAGAAGTTATCTATACATTAGCAGCCATTGGAACTGCTTTAATTTACGCGGGGGGAGGGAAGTGTCATTTTAGGCTGGGATAGTCCTGCATTTCAAAGGCCACTTTTGCCCTATTCTTCCTGGTCTGCACTTCCTGTGCAGCACAGAACGTTAACTATGGTTCTGCCTATTATCTAACATATGCAGTATTGCCAACATCAACCTCAAGCATTCAAAAATGAGGAGTTAGTCCCCTAAAAGTGATGTGATTGGTTTAAAACTTGAAGAGATTTAAAAAATAATAAATGTGGGACTCTTCTGAATCTTTAGGGTTGATGTTTTCAAGCTTTTCTCTGTAGCCATGAGGGATCACAATGAAAGCTGAGATTCCCACATAGCTGATGCCAGTTGCTGGAGTTTAAGAAAAAAGCCAAATATTGTGAGAATTGAGATAAAATTACAATATAGTCTAGTCTAGTGTGTAGTTTTTATTCAGTCTCAAGCCCAAGTCTGTTTAAGTAGCATTGCTGACTCAAGCTACGTCCTGTTTTATAATTATAGAACACTTTATCGCTATATACTAATTTTCCTTTATAATAAGATTGCTGTACTATTGCAGAGAAAACTCAAATGTCTTGGTTCTTTAAATCACCTATTAATGAGATAGAAACCTTATGCTTGGTCTTTTTAATGAGGAATAGGCAAGTCGTAGAATGTGAAAGATGTCTACTTTATGCATGGACATGGTTATGTAAGAATAAATTAATTCACAGAACTCTTTGTTGTCCTCCTAGTTTTCATGTTATAGTAGCTTATGAATTTGAGTTTGAAAGTGAACACTTAATAAGTCTGAGTTCCTGAATAATGAGTTTTTGTATTAGGCAAGCCAACAGGTCAATCCAAAAAGAAAGGTCACTGATAAAATCTTGATTAGACTAACCAGACATATTTTACATGAGCTTTCACCTGAAGATAGAACCTGAGTCATTCTGAGTGCATGTGTAAAATATAACGAATTGAACAAATGTGTTAATAATAATCTTGTATTCTGAAGTTTGTGTTCATGAGGGGAAAGGAAGCACCATCCTGAGCTTATTTAGGTTCTTGTGGCAGAAAAATGAAATCTATAAACAAACTTTTTCCTTTAATCTTTTTCAACTAGCCTATCCTCCTGGGTGTTATACAGATTCTTATGTAAGACTCTTAATTATTGGATTGTTCTTTTGACCTGGTTGCTTGTAGGGTATTGGATTTCTGTTCTTTGCTGACAGAGATTAACACACAGGTTGTCAAAAATGCCAAAATACTGCTAAAAATTTGCTTTGAAAACAGAGATATTACCAAAATCTCCATTTTGTTGCTGTAGCTTGAACATCCCAAAAGCTTCAATTTTTAGCTCTATGCCACTATACTTCATACCCGTTAATGATAAAACCACCTGTAATATAGGGATGCTATTCCTTAGTTGTTAGCTGCACAGAACCCCATAACGACAGCATCATGTAATATTAAAAATGAATGGTACCCCTAAAGGTAATAATTAGCTATCTGAAAGGTTACTTAAGTTCCTAGAATTATGATTATATTTAAAATGTTAGCGTGTTCCTTGCAACTGCTGTATTTTTTGTTTACTGCATGGTATGGACCTCATTTTAAAGGAACATCCTTTTTTGGGCACATGTGAAATGTATACACTGAGGGCCTGGTTTTCAGCTGAGCCTCAGCACGCTCTTTAAGGGTATGTCTACACTGGAGCTGGACGTGTAATCTCCGTCATAACCATGCTAGCTCTGATTGTGCTACTGCGCTAAAAACAGAAGTGTAGCCACAGGGATATAAGCAGCAGGACAGGCTAATTGTCCAAATATGATTCTGTCTCAAACCCTAGGCACATATTTGCACCATCACAGCTACACTTTTTCATGCATTTGCTCAGTCAGAAGTAGCATGGGTGTGTCTACCTAAACTGGAAACTGCACCTCCACCTTCACTGTAGACATACCCTAAGGGCCCAATTCTGTCACTCATCCTCAATATCCAGCTCCTCAAGTATT
>NC_048298.1:46192560-46224617 GCF_013100865.1 Trachemys scripta elegans
CTGTGGCAACTATTGGCTGTTTGAACATTCTAGGTCAGATTCTGAACTTGTTTACACCAGTGTCTTTTTGGAGTAGCTGGCAGCAGTGGCTTCCGTGGAGTTACTCTGCATGTACGCTGTGGAACAGAAGTCAGAATCTCATCTTGGGGGGTTTAAAGTTTGTAGATGTTAGATAGAAACTCAGTGGTTAACTTCTTCGATTGCATCACAACCTACAATCTTGTACAATAATAGAGATGGATAAAAAGGTGTTGATATGGTCGGATGGTATTTTTTGTTAACTATACTTATGCTTCTAAAATGACATTTGTTTGTGGAGATTTCAAATATAGGTATGATGAGTCAGACTGTAAATATAGCAGGCATAATCCATCCTCCCCCTCTGTCCCTTATGTGTGTGTATATATATACACACACTGATTTTAACAATGTTCGAGATCTATTTATAGGCATTATGGACAGATATCTCTGTCATGCTTTCAGTCTCAGCATGCATCCCTTCTCATTTATTGCATAGCATGAGAAAAATATTTTATTCTGTAAAACTAATGATCACATTTGTATGTCTTCTGTATTAATCAGCCATTTATTATTTACCAACAAATTATTTGCAGCAAAAATGTTGCTTGACACAGAAAATATTTTCACCAAACTATTCAGATAAAACAGTTGAGCAACATTTTTGCTTTTTATAATTTTTTTCCCTCCCAGCTGATTTTATTGGAGATTTTGAACGTAAAACAGATAAACAGTGTGTGAAATAGGCTTGGTCTAATGGTCTGAGACAGGATCAACAGCCCTGTACTCCTGAGTTCATATTTTGTCTCGGCCACTGGCTTTTTATGTGGGGCAGTTGACTTCTTGGCCTCAGTTTTCCCATCCGGAAAATGGGTGTAGTGAAATTTAATTGTATCTTCCTCACAAGGTGTTATCTTTTTAAAAGCACTTTGAAGGTGATGAACATTGTGTAAGTGTTGGCTATTATTCTTGTTATTGGTCTTAATGCTAGTACCTAGTGGTAGAATAATAAGAAATAGATACAATCATAAAATAAAATTGTATAGCATATGAGCTACAGAAAAGTGATCCTTCATCCAAATAATCTTAGGAACTGATAGATTAAGATAGCATTTGATTTCCCTCTCCTCCCCCCCAGATGTCAGCATGCTTTTTAAGATAGTTACTTCTCTTTATGTATCTTTGTAACCTTAAAATGAGTAAGCAGTAAGTGTTCATGTATTGGAAAAAAAGTGCAGGTTATAAAAATATCTTTGTCTTGAGTGATGAAAATATTTATTAACCTCCTTGGATATTTATTTTTTGGTGTACGGAGGGTCTGAGGCTTGAGGACACTGATGTTGGTTTGGAAAACTGGAGGCTTTATTATAATTTAAATTTGCTTCTCAGTTTTCTTGATAGGCATATATCAAGCTCCCCATGGGTACAGATTTACATGAAGTCTTGAGATGTGTGGTTGGCAAAATATCTGCTATTGTTTCTACCTGTGGAAACAAAAATACACCTGCTCTGCGGGGCTAACCTAAACTGCTAGTTGCTCATGGAAATATGAGGGAAAACCCATCTCTGTGAATATACAGTGCCTTGCTACCATGTAGAATGTTACCCTCACCTTTCCAAAGTTAACAACATTTCCCTCTTTAGCCTACAGGGAGGTAGTTTTTTCTACTACTGATAATGAGTTCAGCACGTGAATATTGACAGGAGATTATATTTGGTAGCAGAATGTGTCTTATATTTGGGTGGTCCTATGAAGCCATTTTTTGCCCCTCAGCTGTAACCTATTCCTGTCCATTATTATGAACAGGGACAACTGAAAGATTTTAAGAAACGTTATCAGACAGTTATTTCAGCTGTTTTATATAAAAAGTGTGCAGAGGATGGAGGGGATTTTTACATGGATTTAGACCGGTTTCTGTTTTCCAGTCTTCATGAAGTGGATAGTAAGCTCTTTTAAAAATGAAAGCTGAGAGTCTCTTTTCAATGTCTAGTCTCCCCAACACAAGGGATCCTGTGGCTGGTAGCCCTATGGCTAACTCTGGCCTTGATTCAGAATAGCTCTTAAGTATGTGCTTAACCAAGTCCATCCTTATTCAGGAAAGCACATTGCTAATGCACATGTTTAAGTTATGTGCTTAAAGTTAAGGACATGTTTAAGTGCCATTCCTGAATAAGGATGGTTTCCTAAATCAGAACCTTTGTTTGGCAAGTATTCATGTGCTTAAATATCTCAAAAACTGTAAAAGGATATTGGGCCAGATTCTTGTTAAGTATAATTTTATTGCCTTCAATGGGGTTACATGGGGTTTAATTTGGTCCATTATCAACTGTAGATCAAACACCAAATTAAAAAAAAATCACAATTATTACATCCCTTGAAGACATTGGATTAGGCAGAGGGAAACACAGGGCACCAGTAGTTAGAACAAAGGTCTGGAATCGTACTCCTGGGTTTCATTCCCAATTCTGCCACTGACGAGCTGTATAACCTTAGGTAAATCCTTTAATTTCTCTATGACTCAGATTCCACATTTGTCAGACAGACATAACAATACTTACTTACCTGCATAATGCCTTTGAGATTCTCAGATGGAAGGCTTTTGCAGCAATGGATTGATTTATTCTCATGGCCATTAGTAGCAAAGTTAGTTCGATGGGTATCTTTGTGAGCTGTCTCATTGCTAATGTTTTACCTATTTGCATAATGTATTCCTCAGGTATTTTGATAACAGTCTCTCTTGATTTCAACCAGGAGGATCTGAGGAGTTTGTCCGGTGAGAAACCAGGAGTACTGATCCGCACTGTGGGCAGGAGATTGCCTCTCTCAGCCTACTTGTTACCTAGCTCCCCCTTTCCCAGCTCCATGTGGATTTCATGGAAAGCAATGACTAGAGATGAAGGGAAGAGGCAACATGGGCCATGTGGGGAGGGAAAGGGGAAGTATAGGACATTGTCTCTACCCTCCATGTTTCATTGGCCAGTTCATGGAAACAGAGTGGCCTGATGGGCTTCTCCGCCCTTCCCCGACCTCTAAATGGCTCTTCCCAAGCCAAGGCTGCCATCTTTAGGACCTGAACTGCACCATTCATCCTCCTTATATGGCTTTTGTTGTAGTATACATGCATTGGTCTGGCCACCTTGGAGTATCAGGATTTTCTCACAGAGCAAAAAAAAGCACGTGGACTTTTTCACCTTATAGCACGCTGGAATCCTGGTTTTATTAGGGATTTAATTGTGTTGAATTTATCACAAAATTTGCCAATGTCTAGTGTGGTGAATGCTAGATTGTAAATGCTAGTTCCTTAGGTAAACCCAAGCATGGGACCCATGAGACTTTTGTTAGGTCCTGTATTGCTTGGAAGACAGAGACCCCTCATTCATATCCTCATCCTGCTACAAAGGGAGAGAAGTTACATTTCCAGCATCTGGGCTGAATCCTTTGTTTGGAAGGGTATGCAGGGGGCAGCCTGCATTCCTGCTGGTTTTAGCTTGAAACTGATTTTTGCCACACTGGACCTATTCCTGGCCAGGGTACAGTTAGTCTCTGTTGGCTATGTTACAGTTAAAAGAAGTTGTGGCATGTTGCTCAAACCCATTCTCTGCCTTGTTTGCTTATATGTTCTGAATAACGCATCATGAATTTTTTGCAATGGAGGTAAACTAAAGCTAGGTTAGTGTCATCTTAATAGAAATAAATAAAAAAACCCATGAAAATACTGTACTTGTTACTTTAAATTATTCACTTACCTTTTTATTTTATAGTCAGCAGTTCCCTCTCTCCTCCATTCCATCATCTCTTAGAATTATAGAATCATAGACTATCAGGGTTGGAAGGGACCTCAGGAGGTCATCTAGTCCAACCCCCTGCTCAAAGCAGGATCAATTCCCAACTAAATCATCCCAGCCAAGGCTTTGTCAAGCCTGACCTTAAAAACCTCTAAGGAAGGAGATTCCACCACCTCCCTAGGTAACCCATTCCAGTGCTTCACCACCCTCCTAGTGAAAAAGTTTTTCCTAATATCCAACCTAAACCTCCCCAACTTCAACTTGAGACCATTACTCCTTGTTCTGTCATCTGGTACCACTGAGAACAGTCTAGATCCATCCTCTTTGGAACCACCTTTCAGGTAGTTGAAAGCAGCTATCAAATCCCCCCTCATTCTTCTGTTCTGCATACTAAACAATACCAGTTCCCTCAGCCTCTCCTCATAAGTCATGTGTTCCAGCCCCCTAATCATTTTTGTTGCCCTCCGCTGGACTCTTTCCAATTTTTCCACATCCTTCTTGTAGTGTGGGGCCCAAAACTGGACACAGCACTTCAGATGAGGCCTCACCAATGTCGAATAGAGGGGAATGATCACGTCCCTTGATCTGCTGGCAATGCCCCTACTTATACAGCCCAAAATGCCGTTAGCCTTCTTGGCAACAAGGGCACGCTGTTGACTCATACCAGCTTCTTGTCCACTGTAACCCCTAGGTCCTTTTCTGCAGAACTGCTTCCTAGCCATTCGGTCCCTAGTCTGTAACAGTGCATGGGATTCTTCCATCCTAAGTGCAGGACTCTGCATTTGTCCTTGTTGAAACTCATCAGGTTTCTTTTGGCCCAATCCTCTAATTTGTCTAGGTTCCTCTGTATCCTATCCCTACCCTCCAGCGTATCTACCACTCCTCCCAGTTTAGTGTCATCTGCAAACTTGCTGAGAGTGCAGTCCACGCCATCTTCAACTATTCCACATCCCTTCTCCTATTCTCTGATGTAATAATAGGCCCCTTCACCATCTAGAGTGACTATCTAAACATATTTAGAAAAACTGAGTGGGGAGAAGATGTGTGTCCTTTGATTGTGAATCTTAGACTTTGGTTGGACAAGCGGGTGTAAAACCTCCTATTTGGAGGCAATTGAAACTATTCAGATACAAATATAGTAGCAATGTCAGCTGGGCCCAAAAGTGAGAAAAAAAATGCCTCTCTGCAGGCTTCAGAATATAGCCCCAACTTTTAAGAAAAACTCATAAAACCTATGATTTTTACAATTATTCATAATTCTGAATAAATTGCATTACAAGAAGACCCTGATTATAGCACTTTTTAATCTCAGTCCAACAAACATTTCTGCTTCACGACATATACCTGAGTTGCCCTTTTAAATACCTAAACCTTGATCCATATTCAGGGCTTTTTTTTCCTTGAGTGTGCCTGCTGAGATGAAAGAGTCATCTCATCATGTATTAATTTTGTCTGGTATATGGAATATCATTATGCTACAGCTTTTGGGATAGGCTTGCTGGTACACTGGAGAATGTCTCACCTTTAAAGTAATCGTTAAAAGTTTTCCTTTCAGCTCAAAATAATATTTTGATGGGGGGGGTTATATGGAGTTTATTTCCATTTTTCATTTACTACATGCAATTTTTTAACAATTACATGAAGTTAATTTTCTGAGGAAACAACTGATCTTTATTAAGTCGCTGTGTGTTTCCCAAGACCCAAATCCTACCCCAATCTCTATGTCTGCAGACAGCCCTAGTCAAGTGAAGTGGGGTGCTTCCTCTGCACCCTGCAGACCTCTGATCCTTAAGTGGGGGGATCCTGGGGGTGAGGCAGGGGATATGAAACCACCTGTGTCACTGATGATTTTCTTCCTTGTAAATGGAGCATACTAGCCAAACGGACAAATGCAGCAACAGAAGATGCAGTAATGGCTGTTCAGCTGCTGCTCCTCCCCTGTGGGGATCCAGAGCACATGGCCCAGCCAGTTAGGCTTCACTCTCATAGACTTTAAAGCCAAAAGCAAAGGGACTATCATGATCATCTAATCCAGGAGTGGCCAACCTGTTCCGGAGCTACATGCGGCTCTTCAGAAGTTAATATGCGGCTCCTTGTATAGGCACTGACTCCAGGACTGGAGCTACAGGTACCAACTTTCCAATGTGCCAGGGGGTGTTCACTGCTCAACCCCTGGCTCTGCCACAGGCCCTGCCCCCACTCCACTCCACCCCTTCCCGCCCCATCCCCTGAGCCTGCCGTGCCCTCACTCCTCCCCCTCCCTCCCCAGAGCCTCCTGCACGCCACAAAACAGCTGATCAGGAGGTGCGGGGAGGGAGGGGGAGGAGCTAATCGGCAAGGCTGCTGGTGGGTGGGAGAGTCTGGGAGCAGGTGTGGGGAGCTGCTGGGGGGCTGCTGACATATTACTGTGGCTCTTTGGCAATGTACATTGGTCAATTCTGGCTCCTTCTCAGGCTCAGGTTGGCCAGCCCTGATCTAGTCTGATGCCCTGCACGTTGCAGGCCACAGAACCTCACCCACCCACTCCTGCATTAGCCCCATAATCACTGGCTGAGTTACTGAAGTCCTCAAATCATGATTTAAAGATTTCAAGTTACAGAGAATCCACCATTTACATTAGTTTAAACCAGCAAGTGACTCGTTCCCTATGCTGCAGAAGAAAGTGAAAAACTGCCACGGTCTCTGCCAGTCTGATCTGGGGGAAAATTCCTTCTCGACTCCAAATATGGCGCTCAGTTATACCTTGAGCATGTGGGCAAGACCCACTAGCCAGACACCTGGGAAGGAATTATCTGTAATAACTCAGAGTTCTCCCCATCTAGCCCTCCTCTGTCACCTCCAACTGATAAGTCCCCAGGTTATAGCAAAACTTGTTGTTAGTCCCTAAATGTATGACCTTGCACTTGGCACTATTAAATTTCATCCCATTTCTATTACTCCAGTTTTCAAAGTTGTCCAGATCTTCTTGTATGATATTCTGGTCCTCCTCTGTATTGGCAATACCTCTCAACTTAAATTTTATTAGTGCACTCCCACTTTTTGGACCAAGGTCTTTAATAAAAATATTAAATATGATTTGTCCCAAGACTGATTCCTGAGGAACTCCACTAGTAATCTCCCTCCAGCCTGACAGTTCACCTTTCAATATGACCCATTGTAGTCTCCCCTTTAACCAGTTCCTTATCCACCTTTCAGTTCTCACATTAATCCCCATATTCTCCAGTTTAACTAATCTCCCATGTGGAACTGTATCAAATGCCTTACTGAAATCGAGGAAGATTAGATCTACTGCATTTCCTTTGTCTAAAAGATCAGTTATCTCCTCAAAGAAGGCGATCAGATTGGTCTGGCTCAATCTATCTTTTGTAAAACCATGTTGTATTTTATCCCAGTTACCATTTACCTCTATGTCCTTAATTACTTTCTCTTTCAAAATTTGTTACAAGTCCTTGCATACGGTTGAGGTCAAACTATCAGGTCTGTAGCAGCCGTGTTCGTCTGTATCCGCAAGAAGAACAGGAGTACTTGTGGCACCTTAGAGACTAACAAATTTATTAGAGCATAAGCTTTCGTGGGCTACAGCCCACTTCTTCGGATGCATCCGATGAAGTGGGCTGTAGCCCACGAAAGCTTATGCTCTAATAAATTTGTTAGTCTCTAAGGTGCCACAAGTACTCCTGTTCTTCTAACAGGTCTGTAGTTTCCCAGATCACTTTTTCCCCTTTCTTAAAAATAGGAACTCTGGTTCCAGCTGTAGGGAAGTACTAACTACAGAACAGTGTTTAATTGTTTAGACATTAGTAATTGATTTAAATGCATATGTTTTAACTGTAGCTGAATTTGCAGTGCTTTTTTGTGACAGGAACTGATTGAAAATAACTTGTTAACCAATGCCTCTGGATTTAAATCATGTCACAATTGAACTATTGTACCTCTAGGGTTGTTGTATTGCACCATAACTAACAGGGGTTAAGCTAGGCTATTAACCTAACATACTACTTACCGAGGAGACATGAACATTATATTTCCCAGTTTGCTAAAATTATTTTTTATGAATTAGTAACATAAATGACTCAGAGTACGATCTTTCACTGCTTACTCACACAAAACTCCTCGTAAATTCAGTGGAAGATTTGCCTGCATATTCAATGCAAGGCTACGTTCAGGTAATTGTATATGCACTGTAAGCTAGCACACACTTTTCTTTTCTAGTATATATTTATGCTTGGCACAATTTTTATTTTTTTTATAATTTTGATCGATAATATTGTTTAATTAAGCTTTTTTTGCACTTTCAATTTAAATTTTCACAGTTGTGTAATATACATGGTCAACATCACATGTCATAGTATGCAAAATGAACATCCTTAAATCAAGCTCCAAGAAGTGTTCAAGCAGCATTTTTCTTACTTTGTCTAAATATAAATTGAGATCATCATAGATGGATATATTTTTAGTCACTTTGTGTGTCTATGGTGAAATTGAGGTTTATTGACATTTACCAATAAAAAACTAATCCTTCCAAGTACACCTCTACCCCGCGACCCGATATGACACAAATTCGGATATAATGTGGTAAAGCAGTGCTCCGGGGGGCGGGGCTGTGTACTCTGGTGGATCAAACCAAGTTCAATATAACGCGGTTTCACCTATAACGCAGTAATATTTTTTTGGCTCTCGAGGACAGCGTTATATCGAGGTAGAGGTGTATGTATTTATATATCACTTGCATGTTACTTCATTATAAATTTTAGAATTTCCGTTATGGAATAAAGAGTGAATAGTATATGAACATTATGTATGCATATAAGTCTTTATTTGCATGGGTATATGAAGATAGACCATAATTTAAATAACCATGTATACTGACTGCTGAATATAACTTATTTGTTCCCAAGGGGAGAAAACCACATAAAATGAAAGAAAGCTATGATCACCAATGAGAGACTCTATTAGTTTAATAGTTGCTTCCAAGGTCATGGCCAAGTGTTTTCCAACTTGAGTGCCTAAAATTAGGAACCTAAGATGGGATTTTCAAAAGCACTTAGATGACTTAGCACAATTCTCAGTGAAAATGAATGGGACTTGTATTCCTAAATCACTTATATGATTATGCACCCCTAAATGCATATTTTGGGACCTAAATCAGTGTCCTGTTGTTCAGTTGAGTTATACATCCAAAGCTCCAATAGGCTTCAGTGGAAACTGAAGGGGCTGAAGTGCTCCAAAAAATCAGACTGCTTATTTAGTTGCCTAAATGTAGATTTAAGGTAACATTTTCAAAAGTGCCTAAATTGCATAGGAATATGGACTTATGCCCATATTTTTAAAGGTATTTAGGCACTGCTGTGCTCAGCATTGCAATGCTTAACTGATTTAGGAGCCAAGTGTCTCAATGCTTACATGCCTTTAAAAATGAGATGTAGGTTCCTAAATCAGTTAGGTGTTGCAAGGCTGAGCGCACAATGCCTAAATACCTTTAAAAAATCTGGGTGTAGGAACGTAAGTCTCACTGAAAGCCAGTGGAAGTTAGGCTCCCGAGGACTAGATTTTCAAAGGTATTTAGGCATTTAGAGATGCAGATAGGGAATTTTCAAAAGGGCTTAGGTGCGTAATTTCCATTGGTGTGAAATTCTCCAGGGTACAATCTGGACTGCTGGACAGCTGTGTCCCCTCAATTTTTCAATCTGGGGTGCTTTTTCCATTGCTTTGCTGTGAGAGCCTTGCTCACACAGCCTCTAGTATGAAAATTACTCCCAGCCGAGTTATGAGTGCTTCTAGGAAACTTCTAGAAATCCTGAATGATATTGCAGAATGATACCAGCAAATTCCCTTCTGTGCAATACAAGCTCATAGAAAGTCATTTCATTAGTAGAAAATGATATGTAGAAACCCCATTTTCTCAAATGGAGGTTCCCAAACACTTCAATCCAAACACAGTGGCTTAGATAAGCAATAAAACAAGTTTATTAACTACAGAAAGATAGATTTTAAGTTATTACAAGTAATGAGGCATCAGTCAGAATTAGTTACCAAGAAATAAAAGGTAATTTAGGTATTAGTAAATGAATGCAAAGCAAAGGTTTTTCTCACCACAGGCTTTTCTTGGCTGAACTCCTTCAGTCAGCTCCCTCCCCCCCCTCCCCCCGTTCAGTGTTTCTTCAGGCGTCGATGCCATGAGTAGATATAAAGAGGGGAGTGTTTTGGGGTTTCTCTTCTCATTTCTTGTAGTTCTCTTTTCCCTTTGAAGATCATCTCCACCTGGCGTTCAGGAGACAGGAGGTCTGGGGAACAGGAACCCTTAGCTGTTTCTTTGCCAATATGTAAATTTCTTGCTCACTGTCTTCTTCCTGCCAAAGACTGGCTGCTTAATCAAGTGATAGTCCACTTGATTATATTGACATCTGACTGAGGTGGTGGCTAGCCTTTTGTCTCTGGGGAACTGGTCTGAAGATGTTTCCCCAGACTTGGAACATGCCTCCTACAGTAGAATTTAATAACTTTACATACAATGTTGCCTTACATTTTACCAGGACAATAATATTCAGCAGATTATGAATTTTCAAATTATCCCTCACAAGGCAATATTTTGTACAAATTTTATCATAGACCTGTAAAAAGGGGGAACATAAGAATACAGCCTGTCACAGTGGTCCATATCCAGCAAGTGTCCATACTGCTATTTGACTTTAATGAAACTATGCTTATTCACCAGCTGAAGATCTGGCCCTGTAAGTACAGAACAATGAGACAGGACATTATTTTGGAAAAGTGTATGTCAGAGTGACTCCCTCCTTTAAGAGGGAACAGAGTCCCCATGCACCTAGAATGATTATCTGCTGACCAACAGGGCTTAAGGGGGCCACCGGCACCTTGCCAAGGGGAGATTGCTAACAACCACCTGCAGCTGTCTCCCCCTTGATAAGACACAGGTACATTCCCTTAAGCCCTGTTGGGCAGCAGCTGATCAGTCCAGGTGCACCGGCCCCCACTCACTCTTAAGGAAGCCAGTCACTCTGTGGCAAATGTACATCTTGCACATTGTTTCAGATTTAATAAATGACATTCCTAATATAGCAATTTATGAACACTAATCTTCATTTCTGTAAAGCTAAATTTTAGAATTAGTCTGCAATATACTTTTTTATTATGGATTGATGTTAAGATACCATGAACTTTTTTTAGAAGAACTTCAATGCAAGATTTCTTTAATTGTCCCAATAAAAATCAGATGAATAAAACAGAGCACAATCTAATAATTTAATCCAAGCCTAATATTCTTTGTTCTGAATGCTTCTGAAAAGAAGCAAAATTGAAGAACGATAATGAAGTTAGGTTCTAAAACACACATTGCATTTTAAATTTTATCTGTTTAAGTTTGATTTACATATAAAAAGACTAAGCTTACTGCATACCTTTGAATTTCAAGAATGTTCAACACCTGAACTGACAGGAGACTCCAAAGGTGACAATTAGTGATAGGAAGAACAACTCTTACAGAATTCTTATCTGTGTTAATTTCACAAGTTGTTTACACATGCTGAGGTGGGAATTGCAAATGCATTTGAAAACATGTAAATTAAAGAAGCTGACTTGAGCTGTGGCTGTAAAAGGGGAGCAAAGGTGGTTTTAAACTATGTTTCTACAGCACCAGTCTTTGACTAATATGTCCACTTCTCCAAATTGTGCCAGTTTCTTACAGCCCTAAGGGGTGGTTCTAGCAGCCAGGGATAACTAGCCATTCTTCCTACACTGACAGCTGTTTGAACATCCCCCTGCACAGAGGGGCCTGGATAAAATGACTAGGGCAGCTTTGCAGCAGTAGAACATTGCAAAGCTGTCCTAAAGCAAGATCTTCACAATAAACTGGCAGGGTTTCAGGATTTCTATGCTCTGCTCATGGTTAACATTTTGTTATTGTTCCTCATATGTACCTCATATGTATGTAGCCTATTTAGATTGTAAATTCTGAGCTAGAGAACCGTGTCTGTTTGTAGAGCTCCTAGCACTTGTTATACTTTACTATTGCATATGAACATGAAGAATGCAAGTTGTGACTCTACACTTCCTTCAGTACAGGGCTGGGTACAACATAGAAAATCTGCCCCATAAATAGTGACAATGTAATGCATACTAAGAAAAGGTGCGCCTGCAAAAACTAGTAGTTCCAGCTGCAAAAATGCAATTGTCACATGCAAATCAAGCAATTGTGCACATAAATGGTGTATTAAAGTCTTCAGCTAGATGTCTGAGTTACGTAGGCTAGTTCAAAACTTGGTCACGTGAAGTTTGGTTGGGGGGAGTTGTAACAAAAGTCTCAAGACTATACTCACTTTATGAAAAATGTATAGTAATTTCTTTTTCCTTTAGCAAAAGAAAAAAAAAAAGAAAGAAAGAAAGTTGAAAACATAGACAATGTGTGTATAGCTCAGCTTTCTTTGAAGTTGGTGCACAGCTCCAAGGCAAGTGTTCATCCTGTTCTTCCCCTTTAAGGATTGCCCCCTACTCCCTTCCCTGTCCTGAGCAACTGGCTCTGCTGGCCTGTGCTTGGGGGGATGGGAGGGAGAGAGGAGCCACAGCTCCACTACCTTTCACCTTACATAGCAGAAAGGTGGTATTTTTATTTTTTTATGTGCTTAACAAACATTGATGTAAAGAAATGAGGAGTGAATTTGTTCAGAGGAAATAAGTTCAGCCAAACCTAATAAAATCTGTAATAAATCAAGGTCCCTGCCCTGAAGAGCTTACAGTTTAAATAGAGAAAACAGACAAAGAGAAAGAGGAAACAATGGCAAATTGAGTTGCCCAGAGTCACATAACAGATCAGTGGCAGCCCTGAGCTCAAGTGTCCTGCTCTCAGGAATCTAAGCCCAGTGCAATCTCTACTAAACCAAACATATTTAGTATATTTTTAACCACCCCCCCCCCCCCCCCCCCCCCGACACTTACTTCTGCATTTCCTGATTCCAGCCAGGGCAGGGTTGGAAACAGTTGTCAAAATAGCTGGGGGAGGGGGAGGGAGACCTGCTCTCATAGACTTTCCAGCCTAACCATAAACAGGAACTATTGAAAATATTCCAAGATAGCCAAACTCTCACAAGACTTTGTTTTGCAGACACAATGAGCCAAATGTATCTGTGCTGCAAACCAGTTAAATTCCAGGGACTTTACTGGAATTGTTCCCACTTGAACCAAGTTTGAATTTGGCCCAATAAATATGGATATTTTTATTTTACCTTATTGTTCATTGTTAAGTGCTGCATGTGCTCAGTGCTGTAGAACAGAGGTTCTCAAGCTAGTGCATAGAGCACTTGCTAGTGGTCTACAGTGAACTATCTGATCACATTGTGCTGGTTCTCCTCCATATTTCCATCAGTTAGTTCATTCAAAGACTGCTACAATTACACAAGACACTTGCATAGTTTTGTTTTTATATAAAGGCAATTGCTGTAGTTGCTGCAAGGATGTTATGTGAGTGCCAGTGGAAGGGTTTGGTGGACAATGAGGCAATCTCTTTGTATTGAAATGTGGTCAGCGCTATGAAAAAGTTTGAGAACTGCTGCTGTAGAAGACACATAATGAGGATAGTCCAGGTCCCAAAGAGTTCAAAGTCTAATAGAGAAGAAAGGATAGACAATGAAGTTGGGAGGTGGGAATAATTTAGGCCTTGTCTACACTACGGGGGTAAGTTGACCTAAATTGTGCAATTCCAGCTAGGTAAACAACGTAACTGGAGTTGACGTAGCTTAGGTTGACTTACTGCGGTGTCTACACTGTGCTGGGTCGACGGGAGACACGCTCCCATTGACTTACCTTACCCTTCTCATTCTGGTGGAGTACCAGAGTTGACGGGAAAGCGATCTGTGGTTGATTTAGCAGGTCTTCACTAGACCCGCTAAATCGATCCCCGGTGCATTGATCTCTGCAGTATCGACCCGATAAGTGTAGACATGCCCCTAGTGTTCTTGCTTTTTATTTTTATTTTGACAAGGTTTAAATAAAAATCCAGCTTTTTGGTGCTTGGAGGGCTGGGCAGCCTAGCAGTTAGCATACCTGATGTTCCCAACTGTACGTGTCCCCAGCTGTGCAGCAGAGGTGTCGGGGGATGTTGCAGGCAGGGCCGGCTCAGGCTTTTTTGCTGCCCCAAGTGGTGAAGAAAAAAAAAAGCCACGATCGGCGGCACTTTGGCGGCAGTTCAGACGCTTCATTCCTCGGCGGCAATTCGGCGGTGGTTCCTTCACTCCGAGAGAGACTGAGGGACCCACCGCCGAATTACCGCCGCTGCCCCGGACGTGCCACCCCTTCCCATTGGCTGCCCCAAGCACCTGCTTCGTTTGCTGGTGCCTGGAGCCGGCCCTGGTTGCAGGGAGACCCAGGCCCTCCCTCTCTACCAGATCCCAGCCCAGGGCCTTGTGTGAAGCAACACTGGCAGGGTCCACCCAGCAGACAGCTTAACTCCACTGCCCTGGGCTACTGCCTACCCATGACCCTTCAGTTTGGGCATGGCCCCTATGGTCCAAACAGTCTGTAGTGTCTCACCTGGAGCAGCCTGAAGTCCCTCTGGGCAGAGGAAGATACAAAGTTGGAGGAGGCCTAGCCCCACAATGGCCTTATAGTCAAAGAGTAAAGCTCACTCACTGCTGGATGCTCCCCAGGGGCCTTAACAGTCTCTCTCGGTCAGTACTGCTGTCCCAGTTCTCATGCTTGTAGTTAAGCTCCTCTCCTGTAGAGAGAAGCAGTATTAGCTCTTGCCTCTTCACCAGCCAGCCCTGAACTGAGCCAGGTTCTCTCCTTTTCTTCCTCCTCCAGGCCTGGCACTGGCTGCAGGCATAGCGAGGCAGGGCTAGCTGGGCCCATAGGCTCTCTTTAACCCCTTTTCTGTTGGTGTGAGGGTTCTCTGTTCCATCACAGTAGAGTAAGGTGTGAAGTGCCCACCAGGTTCCACTGTGCTAGGGGAGCCAGAAGTGCCAGTACTGCCCTCAAAATGGTGGTGGCTGGGGAGGGTGTATAGCCAGAGGACACAATGGGATTTGTTCTTTCCCAGTATATTCTAGGAAGCCTCCATCAGCAGGGCTCCTATGGTGCACTGGATATGTTAGGGTTTTATTCTGGCAGGTGCTCAATGCCTCCTGGATGTTTTCACTTCCCATTCAGGCTAATGGTGCTGGGGGTGCTCTGAGAAATATAGAAGGCATCCAGCACCTTGCAACAAGAAGCACTTTAAAGTCCTCCATTGCTAGATTCCCTGGGAAGAGCCAAACTCCAAATGTTGACTGTCTTACCCCAGGGATAAATGCTTTTGTCAGCAACTGTGGCTTCCTCAGGTGCAAAGGGATGCAGTTTGCAACCTACATGCCACTACCTATAGATCATTCCTTGCCTGAGTCTGCAGCCTTCTGCATTTTACAGTGAAATCCCAGAAAGAATGTCTAACCAATTATAAACACCAACAGGAATCCTAGTTTATCTTTATAGTTATTAACATGATAGTAAGTTGAAATATTCCTCCTTTCTAACCAAACTGAATTAATCAAACTTATCTTTCTCTTTGATGCCCACAACTCATCTTCCATGATGCAGTCTGCGAAATGCTCAAAGGGTTAAATTAAAGATGAAACAGCATGCAATAGTGTTAGGCAGAGGTTTCCCCCCGCCCCCCAAAAATCATATTTAAATGATAAAAAGCCTTTCTACAGGGTCAGTTCCAAACTGTAGAGTTCCTGTTATATTTAATAATGTAACTTCATACATAATGATAAAACTTAATTCTTTAAATTTAATTTCTGGAATTACCAGAATGAATTTACTATTGATGTACAAGAGGAGTTGAAATAATTCACATACTGTTTATCTGAATATTGTTTAAAGTTAACTGTTTATATGACACAACCATTTTTTTCAGTGGCCTTTAATCTTGAAGTCCTCCTTTTATTTTAATTCCATTGGTTTCATTATGTTTTCTACATTGCTGTTTCTGAGTTCATATCATTGCAATTATATTTTATTTTAAATTTCAGTGGAAATATGCTCTGTTTGTATGTTATGAAGGTTTGCCAAGAGCACGCGCCAGTGAGGACAGATGCCACTTAGTGTTTGGAACAACTTCATTACATAGGATATTTCCAAAGGCAAATAGCCTGGCAGCTGCTGCATGGCTGGGAGGTTACTTTCTTCTTTAGCCTATCTCCATGAAACAGGAATAAAAGGGACATTAAATGAAACTGGAAATGGATTTATCCATTTAAAATGGATAAAAATAAACTTTTTTTTTTGGTTTATAAAACACAATATAACCTGTGGAACTCTTTGCCATAAGATGTCTTGGAAGCCAAGTGATAAGCCAGATCCCATTGTTTTAAAGCATCTACAGTTACATTAGAACAAAACTTTTTTAGTATTTTTTTTTAAATACTCATGTTTCAGGGCAAAAGTCAATCATTAACTGCTAGGGCTTAGCAAGAAACTTCACTAGGGACAGGTTATTCCATAATTGTCTATGCTGAGGTTTCTTACACTTTCCTTTGGATCATCTGGTATTTGCCACAGGATGCTGGACTAGATAGGCCAATTAGTATGACTTTTCCTTTATTCCTTTACTATCTCTGGCAATCACCCCTTTTCATAGACAAGTAATACAGTAGAGCCTCGAAGTTATGAACACCAGAGTTACAAACTGACCGGTCAACCACACACCTCATTTGGAACCAGAAGTATGCAATCAGGCAGCAGCAGAGACAAAAAAAGAAAAAAAGCAAATACCATACAGTATTGTGTTAAATGTAAACTACAAAAAAAAGAAAAAAAAAGTTTTTTTAAAAAAAGAAGATTTTATAAGGTAAGGAACTGTTTCTGTGCTTGTTTCATTTAAATTAAGACAGTTAAAAGCAGCATTTTTCTTCTGCATAGTAAAGTTTCAAAGCTGTAGTAAAAAGAACAGGCGTACTTGTGGCACCTTAGAGACTAACAAATTTATTTGAGCATAAGCTTTCGTGGGCTACAGCCCACTTCATCGGATGCATAGACTGGAACATACAGCAAGAAGATATTTATACATACAGAGAACATGAAAAGATGGAAGTAGCCATACCAACTGTAAGAGGCCAATCAATTGTAGTCAATGTTCTGTTGTAAACTTTTGAAACAGCCATCATAATGTTTTGTTCATAGTTATGAACATTTCAGAGTTACGAACAACCTCCATTCCTGAGGTATTTGTAACTCTGAGGTTCTACTGTAATGTGTGTTCTGGTTGACCTCTTAGCTTATGCAGTAGTAAATGGGTCAGGCCTACCTTGTCCCAAAACCTAAATAGGCTTACAGTTCAATACAAGTGACTGAGACAGATTATCTCCAAATCTCAAAGTGAGAGAGTGGACATTTCAGCTGACTCAAGTATCATTAGTTCCAGATGGAGGGTTGATGCCTAATTCACAGGAAATGGTTTATCCCTTAATTCCAAACCTGTCATCCTTTTTAAGGACAGTTCCCTTTGGACCAAGAACCTATCATTAAATCTGGAACGAGGAGCAGGGATTAGCTAGTGGTCGCCCACCTACCAGAAAAAGCAAATTCCATTGGTCGGACAGTACGGCAGTTTCACCACAGGAGGTTGGTTTTGCAGCATCAAACTCTGCAATGCAAGGCCAGCTAGAAAGGCTGCTTATGTAGACTGATCACACAGCAGTGAATTGGGTATTGCTTTGGATATGGTTCTCTTGTTCAGTTATGGGATCTGACATAGTGTGAATTTTTAAATTGATGCCTTTGGACAAAGATCGTTAAGAACAGTGGCAGTGATAGTTCACCTGCTACTGTGCAAAGATCAGGATAATATAATATGATGATAGTTCCTGGTGAACTTTTAAGCTATTGTAACATTTGTGCAAAATAACAAATACTTTCAGAATAGACCCAATCGTTTGAAAAAATATATATAATGTTTACCGTAAGTTAGATATTTCCAAAGGACAGGTTTTTGTCAGGGAGCAGTATACTTGAAAACAATTGTATTTCTTTTTTGTACAATAGAGAACAAAGTACACATCTTTTTCTGATAACCTTGGCATTTTCTTAACATATATGCTTCTATACAGAATGAGAAAGTTACTGCTTGCAAGAGATTTAGAAACTAATCCAAAGTCAATTGAAAACAAAGGAAAGACTCTGATTTACATCAGTGGTCTTTGTGTGCTACCGTAAATGTCAGTGATATGTAATGTTTTAAAAAATGTATAGTTTTGTGTGTGTATGAAGTTAAATGTTTAACAAAATTGGACAAAAGCAAAATCTAATGAATTTCACTGTGTAACTCATATATCAAACTGGAATCTCTGAGAGATAATACACTATTAATTTAATTAGAATTAAAGAATTCAGAAGTAATTTATTTCCAGAGTGCATTAGCATGGGTCTAAGATCAATGAAATGTGTAGTAGAATCCACCAACCTGCAGTGCACATTGAGACACTGATAGAGGGACTGAACTAGAAGGACAGAATTGTTGGACTAGAAGGGACTTCGAGAGGTCATCTAGTCCAGACCCCTGCACTCATGGCAGGACTAAATATTATCTAGACCATCTCTGACAGGTGTTTGTCCAACCTACTCTTAAAAATCCCCAGTGATGGAGATTCCACAACCTCCCTAGGCAATTTATTCCAGTTCCATTTGAAGTCAATGGAAGTTGAAGATGCTCAGCACTTCTGAAAAATCAGGCTGAATTTGAATTTTTGGATCATTGGATTGGTCTAAAATGCACATTTCAAAAGAGGCCTCCATATTTGTAAATATGCCATGCTGGTTTGCATCTGTGTCCCTTTGCTAACTGATGGGGGATCACACTCATAGATTTGCCCTGAAACCACTCCAACCTCCCTCTTTGGACCACTGTCCAGTCTACATTTTCCTGCTCCTTGCATGCCACGTGTCAAGGATTGGGATTATGTCTGGACACTACACAGGTGCACATCTGTAAGGTGAATCTTTTTGTGCCTTCCCATCCTGGTGCACTCATACAGGAGGTCAGTCTAGCCCTTGCTGGTTTTACACGGTTTCTGTTGAGAGGGTGTCATGAATGAAGTATCACAACTAATTCACAGTGTTGCATGTAATGTTTGTGTTAATTCAAATTTTTGTTAACCGTGCAGGTGAAGTTTGAGAATGCTATGCATTATAATCAGATATTCAGCCAGTTCTCATGGTCCTTAAGAACTGCTGTTGTCCTTCAATCAAAGACTTTTCTTAGACTGTCATTACTGGGTCTAAATCTCGTTCTTTCAACAGTAATAACTTTATTTTAATAAATGGAGTTACATTGGTGTAAACATAGTGAAAGAGAGCAGACTATCAATCTTATCATTTGAAGGTCAATACAGTGGGAAGAGACTGTTTTGAGTGTTCAGTAGCTTGCCTTTTGAACAATATACAAGAAATAGAGGCATCTAGTTTATCAGTCAGCAGCAGCTTTTATCAGACCCAATGAGACAACCACATGCATATGTGTATCAATACCTGAAATGAACCTTGAACTAGAAAGAAAATATGTTAAGAATGTTGAGAATCCGCTTCTCCCTCAATGTTCTGCCCATTTCTGATCTGGTCAACTTTAAAATCTAATTTTTATTAAAAAACAAACAAACAAAAACAGTAATCATGTTAGGCCCTGAGTTCCCATGGCAGGATACAAGTGACATACATTGAAACTAATGAGATTAATTAATATCCTGAGTTGGAAGTGTAGAGCTCATTGACTGTAGTCTGGGGTCTAAAGCTTTTGAGATAAACCTCAAGCCCTCACTAGCCCCTTGACACTCATAGCTCTTCCTTTGCTTTTTACTTCTAAGAATACCTTTTCTAGGTACCCCCTTCCCTAGTGAACTCCCTAAGTAGCTCCCCTGGAAAGACCCTCTCATCAGCTTCTTCCTGTGTCCTGGCCACTTCTGACTGAGCCCTCATAACACTTTATTAGGCTCATGTGTTACTTAGTTAATTAATTGTCATTCAGCCACCTGGCCAAGTAACCACTCACAGGTGGATCTGGGTTAACTCATTCTCCTTAGGAGAGCCTGTCACTGTTGGCTGGGTGGCCTGACCTGCCGAGAGGGCCAGCTACCCTGTGACACCTTTCAGCCTAGACATCACTGATTGATTGATTTCGGACTGGTACCATGACAGACATGAGGCTGAAGGGTAGGAGATGGGTACTGATGCAAAATGGTGGCCAGCATGAGATCCAAGGTAATCAGTAATAACAAGTGCTTTAACTGAGAGGTGATTTTTTAAAATATTTTGTATATGCATAAGCTACTATATAAATATTATCTGAATGCATTATCATTTAGTTTGCTGAGTCATGTGGCAGAATTCTGATAAGAGTATGAGATCCATTAGGAAATTTATGAACATTTGGCATGTTTTGAACAAGTCTTTCTTTTTCTTTCTTCTCTGCAATCACCCCACAAAAGTTGATTTGGAGGATCTCAAATGAAAGTTTTATCTCCTATAAATAAGTGATTCCACAATTACTGGAAACACAAAAGGGACATGCATCCCCCTACTGTTTGCTGTGAAGACCTCTTATGTTGATAGTGTGGTTGTCACTCAATAAAAGTAGGCTCTGCCTTATAATGGTTGAAACGCAACAAAAAACTTATTTGCCCTTGTTTCTTCTGCTTGGCTTTGGGAACACTGAGGATGTTTGCATTTCACCAGGCAAGGTAGAAATAACATATGCTAAAATAACAATTGCATGTGGTGTAGTTCATAGAGATTATCACTGAATGCATGTGTCTGAATAGTGGGGAAAGGCTTTCTGATTAATGTTCTTGCTACTATGTTATAACCAGTCCCTGGCTACACAGGAATGCATGGTGATCACTAGATTTCACACAATGGTCCTCCTGCACCAAAAAGCAACAGCCCTACCACTTGCACAACAGGAGAAGGTTCTTCAGCTAAATTGAGTTCAGAGCCTGTAATAAGTAGTTGAACATTTGCGTTTCTATCCAGAAAATGGCAGTGGCATACATACACACAAATCAATGTGTTTGTGTTTACAGTACTTTGTTTAGATATGTTCAGAGACTCTTCAGTAAATTTCCTGAAGTATTGTTAGTACTTCATCGGTAGATTGGGTCTATACTAATCTACAAAGGTACACAAAGGCAATTTTTCTTGGCTAGATGTTATTGTGAACTAGATATTGCTATAGCTTATGGAAGACTTTCATATCTGGAGACCCAGGTTCAGAAACCTGCTGTTATCTTGTAAATGAAATGTATTTGGTGATATTAATCTTGTTCTAAGCAGACATTTATCCTTATCACAAAACCACGACATAAGATTTTATGGATGATAAAGGTAAGCCCCAGTAATTGAATAACTGTAGTGTTGCAGGTAAGGACTGAGGTGTGTGAAGACTCTTTCACAGGATCTGCCTGTATTATACCTATATCTAGCTCACTTTTATGAGTGCTACAATTCACATACAATTAGTTTTTCTCTGAGAAAGGGCAAACAGTTGGTGCCAACCTACAGAGTGGCTAGCTATTGTTATTTCTTCTTTTTTTTATTAACAAAAGCACACTGAATATTCATAAAAAGTTGACATTATTTCATTAGTGGTTGTAGGGATATGTATAAACCTACTGATATGTTCTCTGCTGGATGTCTGCATGGATGTTTCTAAAACATGACTTTCGGAGAGCACTGCAGGACATGCAGCAATAGACAATTAACGTTACTGAATGTGTGTTTCCCAACCTTTCATTCCTTCTCTCTTCTTTGTTAATTCAGAACTTTGTACTGATTATTATGAGTGAGATCTGGCACCTGAGCTGCAAGCCCTGGCAGAGAAAAGCAGATATGTGGGATAGAAAGAGAATATTTTTCAGACCTCTTGCCTCCTTAGATGTAACAATAACAAAAAAAGTTTCCTAAATGTCATTAAGACTTTTTTTAAGGAATGAGGTTGTCAGGGTTTTTTCCAAATGAGCATTGCAGTACAGCCAATCCCTAGAGTTTAAAAATCATGAGTCTGTTTCCCTTCTCCCCCCAAAAAATCACAAGATTTCAAACAAAAATTAAAAAAATAGAGCAAAACCAATTTCTCTCCCCACCTCCACCCCCGTGTGTGCGTGTCAGTTACAGTGTGACCAACTCTCACAATCTTGATTTTGTCCGCTGCTTTCACTAGAGGACCCAGTTGGATCCCGTTATGCTAGGCCCTGTATAAACACATTGCTCTTTGGGTCAGGGACTGTCATTTTGTTCTGTGTATGTATAGTGCGGGGATCAGCAACTTTTGGCATGCGGCTCACCAGAGTAAGCACCGTGGTGGTCCAGGCCAGGCCGGTTTGTTTACCTCCCATGTCTGCAGGTTCAGCTCCCACTGGCCACAGTTCGCTGTTCCAGGCCAATGGGGGCAGCAAGAAGCAGCAGCCAGCACATCCCTCAGCTCGCGCTGCTTCCTGCTGCCCCCATTGGCCTGGAGTGGAGAACCGCGACCAGTGGGAGCTGCGATCGGCCGAACCTGCGGACAGGGCAGGTAAACAAACTGGCCCGGCCTGCCAGGGTGCTTACCCTGGCGAGCCGTGTGGCAAAGGTTGCCGATCCCTGGTATAGTGCCTAGCACAATGCAATCCTGGTTGACAACTAGGACTCTTAGGCACTGTCTCAGTATAGAGAAGTAAGTAGTCCCTGTCCCAAACAACTTGCAATCTAGTGGGAAGTTTGTGGCAGGGGAGCTGGAATTGGGACTTGCCAAACTCATCTCATATAGGGGCTACCAAACCATCCATTAGTAGTTCTTAATGTCCACTGAGCTAGGCAATATTCAAACTGGTGATCTACAGGAGAAAGGCTCTATACTTCACTGGCAACACCCTGAGGCATCCAGTTCCCTATAAGCATTAATGTTACACCTTAAAGAAGGACACATGGTTCCTGGAAAGGAAAGTTTATTAAATCAAGTTCTGATCTTTTGGGAGTTTGCATAGACAGGGTCTTCCACTCTCTTGCCCCACATGCAAAAATCTTCCACAGCTTGCTGTCTGTCTCAAACACACTGTAAGTCTAGCATACCCCATTGTGGAAGGGGAAACTCCCATTAACTAAACACAAATAATAAAAATGCAGCAGTAAAGCACGCATTAGCACACATCCAAGTTCACTTCTGAATACGTTTTGCAATAAAATAGAATCATCAATCTTACAATTACCCCCAGGTCTTTACACTAACTTTTACCCATAATTTCTTTTTCACACCCACAAGGGTTATCAGCAGGATATTAACTCACAACCTTCAGAGGTGGGAGCCACTGGTAGGAGGAATGCATGCTGTTGTCCTCTGTGTGGACCAGTCCGTGCAGGGATATGCTTTCAGGGCCAGTGAGTTACAGAAGGAGACAGCTGGAATGCCGGGCATCCAGATTCTTGTTTTTCTTTCCCTGATCTGGAAGAGGAGCATGGTCTAGTGGTTTCAAACAGCATAGCTGAGTTATCTGACAGGGTAAACCCAGGATGTAAAAAAAGTGATTTTTCTACCACAAAAGATAAAGATTCAGATCTTCGCAAGGAAGCAGATGCAGAATCCATAAATCTGTCATAATATGTCTCATTGCTATAGTGTGATGCAGAGCCACACTGTATAAGTCTGTGCATTTAATTTGCCATGCTCCTTCTGAAAGACTGTGTGGCAAAGTGGATGAGACTTAGCTCTGTTCTGTTAGAGACCTGGGTTCTATTTTCAGCGTTTTCTGAAGTGATTTTATGCAAGCTGTCAGTTATTTTAGTTGTGAAACTGGTGAATGATAATTACTCACAGTGCATGAAACCTTGGCTCATAATAAGAGTAGTGAAGTGCACAGAAATATTAACAGCAGTCAGTGGAAGAGCAGGGACTGGAACCCATGATCTGTGGGCTTGAAGCCGAATGGGGCCACTAGCAGATTACTGTCTCCTAGGAACAGGGAAGGAATTGTCTCTCTGAGGCATGCTTCATAATCTGTGCTGCTCCTGGGGGCAGATTGTAATGGCATGGTCTAGCCCTAAATTTGAAAGGAACAAGCATCTGGTCTCCAATTCTACAGCAAGAGACTAAAGAATGTCCCCCCGCCTCCACCATGCACACACTTTTTATGGAAAATGAGTCAGTTAATTTTAGGATAGAGCTGACATTATGCATAATTCATCCACTCATGTGGCTGATCATGTGTTGTTCCTGGTGCCGCACTGAAAATTTTTAAAAGAATGTTTTAGTGACAAATAATGAATAGTGGACATTCCTGAAAGGAATCAAGTTATTTTGGGGATGGAGGTTTGCTGATCTGCACCAAAACGCAAAGCCAGTATGAGTCCCATCCATCTTGCACTGAGGGATTGTAGACATTGTTTACAAGGCAAGAGTCTAGCACACCTTTTCAAAATCTCTGCGTAAGTGGATGGAATGTACATGCATCAAAAGCGATATGTGTTCTATACCTAAATAGTACACATGATTATATAAAATAAAGGTTCAGTTTCTCTGCTAGTGTAAGTCACTTTAACTCCATTGTACAGCTATACTAATTGAAACCAGAGGACTTAATCCTACATTCTTCTCAGATTTCTTTCAGTTTTGCAAGCAAGGCCATATTTCGAGTCTATCTTTTAAAACAGAGCACATGTAAGTCACGTATCCAGCTATGTTAATCAAACATACTATTGAGTTTGATAGTTATATCACATGTGCAGGTACATATATTGTTGCTTTAATGCATTCTCTCACTACTTTGATAAAAGCCTTAAGATGTTACCACTAGTTCTTTGATGTTTTCTTCTGATGTTAGAGGACATCTTTTTCCCCCTCTTCTAAATATTCTGTTTTGCATAAATATGAGCTGGCAAGTTTTTTTCTAGTTAAGAGTAGAAACAAAGTTTTATCAATGTGAACAAAAAAAAAAAAAAGTAATGCAGACTTTTATGTACTGTTGTCAAGCACAAAAATGTTCCATGTGGATGTTTACATTGGACTTGTGGCATATATATTATTAATTCTAAATGAAGTAATGACATTGTTAATGTATTTTCAAAGGTCTGTGTTCTTTTGGTACACATGCCTACTTCCCTATGATATTTATAAGAATGATCTCTGGGAACTCCGAAGGAATAAATTTTACAGTGTTTGTGATCCTATATTTCAGATGTTGCTTGTGGATCCAATCCTGTCCATAAACTTATAGTAAGCCCTAGTCATGCTTATCAGGGATTGATCTGTTAGCAAAATTCAGCCCAGCCTGAATTTCGACAGGTTTTAGCCCCAAATTACTATTTTTATCTTGAGAAGAAAAATTGGTTAGATGGTTCTTAATTTATACAAGTAAAACATCATGAAATATTTCTAATGATTGTCGCTGTTGTTGACTCCAGAGATCCCAGCCAATATCAGGGCTCCACTGTGTTAGGCACTGTACAACGTCTCTGCCTATAGAAGGTGCACAATCACCAACAGTGCCACCTAATAATTAGGTTGGGTTTTAGCATGGCGTCTCCCCATTGAAAGCACAGTCAGATCTCTCAGTGCCCCGCCCCCAGGGTTTCCAGTCATCCCGTTTAGCACAGACACTTTGTTGGGGCTGGGCCCTTGAACAGTCAAGGCCTTTTCCAGTAGGTCTCTCACCTAGGTGAAGAATCCTGGTGTGGTAATGCCCTCTTGGGGTAAATAGGGGAACCCAGGCCCATCCTCTCCACCAGGCTCTGATCCAGGGCCCAATGGTGGGCAGCCACACCTGACATCTTGGGATGTTAAGCTATGCCCTCCCCAGGATCACTTCCTACCCCAGTCCCCTTTTGCTTCCTGGAGTAACTCACTCTATTCAAGTCTCTGGCCTGCAATCTCAGTTGCCTGCTTCTCCTCCATCAGTTTGCACAGGCCTGTGTTGCCTGGTCCAGGCAATGAACTCCCAGGTAATATTTTCTCTTCAGAGCTCAGAACAGTCCTCTGCTCCCTTCCGTGGTGTCTCTCTCAACTGCTCTGCTCCCCTTTGTAAAGTCCTGCCACCAACTTGTTCAGGGTTTTCAGGTGTGTCTGGGCAGGGCCGCCTGGGCCCAAAACTGTTCCTTAACCCCTTGCTATCCAGGATAGGTTCTGTATACCACATCACACTGCCTAAATATAGCTATCTAAATATATAAAGGGTGGGGGAAAGGAAGTACTATTAGATGGGGAAGTGAGGCACAGGGAGATTAAGTTACTTGCCCAAGGTTAGACAAGAAACATGTGGTAGAGCCAGGAGTTGAAGCCCCATCTATGTGCCCTTGCCCCAAGGGTTTCCAGTCCTCCTGTTTAGCACATCCAGTGGTATTCTATGCTACTTTACCAGTAAAAGTTGCTATGAATGGCATATGTATGTATAGTATTTATGAAGTACATATATAGTATTTGTGAAGACAATGTTGTAGTAGAGTTGCAGCATGGTTTAGTGATTAGATAATATTAATTTAAACCATGAACTTCTGGCTTCTAGGCCTGAGTGCCACAGACTTGTTTTCCTCTGGGCTAGCCAAAATTCTCATTGATTTCCTAGAGAACACAATCGAATTCAATAGTACATTATAGTATTAGGCTGAGCTTTTCAGACCCATCTAGAGGACAGAGATAGAGAAGCTGCTGGAGAGGCCTCTTTTTGAAATCCATCACTGATTAGGAGTCATGGTGGCATGGGATTATTTTTTATATTCTAGCAGTACTGTATGCATTATATTTTGTAACAGAAATGTGTAAGATGCCCAGCACAATAGTTTATTGACTAAATCATAAATGGTCTATTTATGTTAAATCTTATCTTCATACACCACTTCACTGGTGTAGTAGGGCAAGGCTACAGCACTCTTGTTCATGCTACAACCTGGGCTCTAATCTATTCCTCCCCTGGCTTCCTTTCTTGCTCATCCTCAAGGCAGATGATCAAGTGCTGGGGGCCTAGATTCTGAAGCCCTTTATGTAACACTATTAAGACTTTGAATTTCATGCTGACATACTGACATCCACTGAAAATTGTGGATCAGAACCAACTGTTAACATCTTATCTAGGGAATTAGGAGAGTAGTCTGTAAAAGTGACTCACTAGCTAGTGTACAATCTTGTGGCTGGGTACAGCATGGTCAGGTTTTCCCTCGCTGTTGCCTCACTCACCAGCCATTCAGGTCTGCTGGTGGCTCCCTTTAATCTTGTGACATGGTCCTCTGGGCACATCAATTTTTAGTCTCTTCCGTTTCAGGGTAAGTCAGCGTCCAGTCCAACAGCCTTGTTCCAGGACTCCAGCCCAACTCTTGGCCCAGTAGGCCTTATGTACCTTGTCCAGGGCCTTCACTAGGCCCTCCATTGTTTGCAGGGGAACCCAGCCCCTCCCTTTACCCTGGGTTCCAACTCAGGGCCCCTTTAGCAAGCAGTTAGCGTCTGCTCTTGCACCCATTTTGTTTTTTTCCTACCATGGCCTGCCTCCAGGGCCGGCTCCAGGCACCAGCCCAGCAAGCAGGTGCTTGGGGCGGCCAAGGAGAAAGGGCGTCACGTTGGGCTCTTCAGCGGCGGGTCCCTCAGTCCCTCTTGGAGAGAAGGACCTGCCGCCGAAGAAGAAAGCGGCGCGGTGGACCTGCCGCCAATCGCGACTTTTTTTTTTTTTTCCTCTGCTTGGGGCGGCAAAAACCCTGGAGCCAGCCCTGCCTGCCTCTAGGCCTTCTTCCCCAGCCTCAGAGGAAAGGTAACAAAGGAAAGGCACAACACAAAAAGTCCAAACATACCCCTAGCCTCCCTCCTTTCAGGAGATACCTGAGAAGCCACAGCCCACCTCAGTGTCTATCACACAACGTTCAAAGCAACTCTATGCCAACTGCATCCTTCGCCGTGCTCCTTTCTAAGAGCTAGTGCAGAGAGGTCTGCTAACCCTAGGCTTCTCCTTTTTAAGACTTCTCCTCCAAGACTGGCATACCTTGCAGGTGTGGCGGGGCAGGCTGCCTTAGCCCAAAGCTGCTCTTTAACCCCTTTTTGTCTGGCACAGGGTTTGTACGCTCCATCATATCTCTACATTCTAGAACTGTTGCTGACTTAACTCACATTTCAAGGAAAGTTCAGAAAAGGACTCATTACATTAATCTAGCCTGGATAGCGGGACTTTGCAGATAAGTTAGTAACGTGGGCCTTCTTACTGAAGTCCAAATCCTAGGGTAAATGCACAGCCTGACTAACTGTAATTGTGTGCTGCTATGTTCCATCCGGACTAGGAGAAGGAATCCTTCCTACTGGCTACGGAGTTGTTCTGTAGCTGCTCCTGCAGGTGCAGGGCTGCAATATCCTCAAGGCGCCTTTCCCTCTTACCAAGTGAAGCATGGTCAGTGGGTTGACATAGTCACACTGGGCTGCTCTTCCCTGAGTCCATCCCCAAAACTGCCCTACACTGTGTGGTACAGAGACTCCCTTGGAACATAATTCAGGATCACACAGGGGTTTTGTGGAGTTTTGACTTGGTTCAATGCCATGAGATGGTCAAAAGCCTTACTGAAATTAGCACCATTGCTTTATTTTCCTTCCAAAGTCTTTCTTATGCTAGTCACGTCATTCTGGCAGAACAATTTACAGCACTTTTTGGCTGATGCACTGTTTTGATCTGTTGTTCTCAAAGAGCCATCAGCGCGCTTTGCTGTGCAGGCATTAAATAGAAGTTATGCATGCAGTGAATTTCAATTTGCAATTAAGAAAATATTTAAACAGTAGGTGTCACTTATGGTATGAAAAGAGAGTTTTAAATTTGTTCTGCACATTCCCTGATTTATTTTTTAAATAATCAAAAGCCACTGATACAAGACTACCAAGTATTCTTTTCTCGAGCCACATCTAGTCACACATGTCCTATAAGTCTATTTTTAATGTATCCTTCCATGTTTTCTGCTACCTGTCCTATCCTAGCAAACTACCTTGGCTCCCTTCATAATAGTTATCTATATTTCTTCTTTGTTTCACAACATTCTCCAGTTCATTGTCATTTTACCTTCTTCCTGTGCAATTTCCTTTACCTGGTTTTGCTTTTTTACCAGTTGATTTTTACTAGGATGCCAACCATACTTTTTCCCCTACTTCACTATCCAGCTTTGTCCTCTGTACTTTCTTGGTGAGTGCCTTTGTTTTTGCGTAAAATAACATGGCTAGTAATACAAAGATATCAAAAGTATCATTACAAGCAGAGATGAGACTTGCTGTTCAGTCTTCCAAAGGCTATTTATCAAGCCTTAATTCTTTTCTTGACCTCATCATCTTGCCTGGATTAGCATGCAACAGCAGGTCCAGCTTTTTCTAATTATTTTTCATCCATAATACTTTCTCTTTCACAATTGTATTAAACATGATTTTGGTCCACATATTCATCATGACTCAATGTTTCCTACTCTTCCTAGTAAAATTTCTGATCATTGCTTCAAAGTTTTTCAGCAAATATAATGTCACCTGCAAATCTAAGGTGACTTGGGTATTCTCCATTTATATTGCTATGCTTTTCTTCTCATTCATTCAAGGTTTATGAAGAAGACCTTCTCTAGGCAGGTTGTGAAGTATTTTGGTGACATAGCTCAACCTGCTCTATTCACTCTCCTTGTCAAACATAAGTGTCAACTCAACTGCACTAAAAGTGTTTTTGAAGAGAGAAAATTTACAATAATGTGAACTGAACCTTTGGAAGTAAAAATGAAACTTTAGTGGTTAACATGAAAGTCTTGCTTCAGGAGTTGAAATGTAGGTTAAATTTAGCTAGGCAGAAGACTTGAGTGTTATTTTAATGTGATATGCTACATTCTTATACTGGAGATCCAGGCTTCAAATGCACTTCAAATTAGTGGGATTTCTTGATCTTTTGGGAAGGATAGCCTTGTGCTATACTTGGAATGCTTACAGTTGTAGCAGTGCACCATTTGGAAGTACAACTATGAGAAGGGGGTATTGAGGGGAAAAAAAAAATCAGCAGAACAAAGAATGGCACAGATTCAAATGTTGGGACCCGACTTACACTCACTCTGGTATCCTGGTTTACTTTATGAATTCTTCACTCATTCTGGCAAGCAGTTATTCATGCTAGCAGTTCCATTAACTTCAGTAGGATTTCTCCTGACCAGAACTACTCACCAGAGGAAGTCTAGACCTTTATTAGAAAGGTGAAAACCTTATTGACTGAGGGAGAGTTAATGGAGAAGATACTTTGAGTGCCTTATCACCAAAATATGTGAATATATAATAGTCATATCCACATGTATATAAGCCTGATGGAAGAGAAAATTACTGAAGTCAACTATAATCAGAGAAAATTGTGGAATTGACTTCAGAACAATGAGTCACAAACAAATATGTTGAACTGTGTGGAGGATATTTCCAGTGTTTGATGGACTGTTAGTCTTCAAATACAGGAAGTTAGTCCATCCTAGATAAGAATAATAATATATTGTTAGGAAAATGCTGCCTTGGTGGGTTTTTTTGCAAAGAAACAGTGATGACAGAGCAATAAAGCGATTAAGGAAAACCACAAACATAGCTATTCCATTACCCTATGGTTTCACTCTAGCACTGATTCTTCAGTTAGTAACACATTTTACACACAAATAGGAAGTGTCTTTGCTTGAAAGTGCTGTATCATTTCTTCTTCCTTAACTGAAATTCCAGACTGACTGTAATGAACCACTTCTCTTTTCTCTCCCCTCAATTAACTGAGTTTTTCACAAAGCATAACATACATTATTCGTGGTCAGGTATTTTACTGTGTTATTCTTTTGTTTGTCCTTAGCAAGCTACTTATGTTCTGGTAACAGGACTCTGAGTTGATGCTATAAGAGATGATAAAACTGACAGAAATCCAGTCACAGCTGGTAGGTAACTAACCTACTGAGTCAATGTTTGTACTTTAAGTGGTAAAAGCAGCCTAATCAATACTTGCTTTATGTTGCACATGTAACTTGCAGAAACTGGGATTATCTTGTTAAAGCAGATGGAAAAGACGACATTTTGCATCTTTTCCATGAGGAGGCTTACTCATAATGCTGGTAACAAATACTGCTATTGGTAAATGTCACCCTATTTGACATTCATACGTCTTCAGTTGCTGTTGCACAAATTCTTTGACATTCCCTCATTGTTAGAAGTTCTGTATCTCTTGTAGCTTACAACTGGGAAATATTTTAAAATACCAAAATTAATCAAAGTATAATGGAAATCAGAACATGCAAAGACAAACATCAACAGGCCTGCTCAATAAGATGTTTTTATTCTTTTGTGATAATTTAATTTGAAATTTCACCTCATTATTACACATTTCATGGCATTAATTTAGAAACAGGTTCAGTATGATTTATAATATAGTGTTCTTTGCTATTAAAAATGCTGGATCCATGTTTCTGATTTGAAAAATGAAGTTTAGTAACCAGGATAATTATTTTTTATGGAATTCTACATTTATAACTGATGTGCTTTTTTACATTAGGACTATCGTGTTTATAAGGCTTGTTAAGTCTTAATTATTCTGTACTATAGATCTTTGAATGACTACTCTTAATAATGTCATATCCATAGTAATCCTTAATTCCTTATTCACACAAAACTCCCCTTAAAAGTAAATGGGAGTTTCACCTGCTGAAAGGACAGCAGGATCAGTCTTCTTAATTTCACTTTTACTTGATTAAAATATTCTTGAGTGGATAATGACTGAAAATGATTGATTTATAAAGCAACAAATCAAGAAAACTACCTTGGATAGTGACAATTATTAGCATTTGGATATTTCCCTAAATGGCGACTCCTACAAATTGACTGCTATGGAATAGTCCATACTCACAGAGAGCTCATTCCTAAAAATCTACCCAAGTGAGTAAGTGAAGGTTTGTTGCAGCAAGCTCTAAATGTAAATGAGAGAACCTAAAGTTATAATACTGAATGAACAGTACTTGTTCATTCAGTATTATAACTTTAGGTTCTCTCATTTATATTTAGAGCTTGCTGCAACAAACCTTCACTTACTCACTTGGGTAGATTTTTAGGAATGAGCTCTCTGTGAGTATGGACTATTCCATAGCAGTCAATTTGTAGGAGTCGCCATTTAGGGAAATATCCAAATGCTAATAATTGTCACTATCCAAGGTAGTTTTCTTGATTTGTTGCTTTATAAATCAATCATTTTCAGTCATTATCCACTCAAGAATATTTTAATCAAGTAAAAGTGAAATTAAGAAGACTGATATTGCTGTCCTTT